>NW_018404966.1:24755-242717 GCF_002113885.1 Mizuhopecten yessoensis
CTGGGACACGGCGAAGATACAACAACGATAAGTTATATACAAAGGCTGGATAAGTCTTTGTGGAAGGACTGCATAGGTCTTTCATAGCGTGGTAGTTGTTGGTCGCTGAATAAGTGACCAGTAGTCGTGAGGCAGTAGGTTAGGGTGATTAGCGGTTGTAAGGCCTGTGCACGGTATAGCTATTACGCTGTGTGAGCCGGTGCGCTGCGCTGGATAAGCCGGTGCGCAAGGTTGTCACTGCTCTGTACTAGTGCCGGGAGCACTTGTAATAGTCGTTTGCTAGTTGTTAGTGCCGTGCGCCGCGCTGCATAAGCCGGTGCGCTGTAGGTCTTGTCTAGTCCCCCTGTTAACGTTAAATGTGTATTGTAATTGTGAGTCCCGTGACAAGTAGCACGACTCTGTTTATTGTATGTAACTGTATCATAGGTTTGTCGTATTAAAATCCTTTGTAAATAATATTAATTATAGTCTGATTAGGTTTGCTTGGGTCCAATTCATATAGGAAGTCTCTGCGCTACTAAGCAAGTGCGCTAAGGCGAAGCTACCGGAACTGCACAGCATATCCCGAGAGACACTTGTGACGGACCAAATAGGTACCGACCACGGTGCACGTTACAATACTTTTGATATATTTCCATGTCTGTGTGCGGATTTGCACAGGGGCAAAATGTCTGGGGGCGTTTCTGTTTTGTGTCACCGGTTTTGCTTGTAAACTTCCGGTTGTCAACTTCTTGGCGCTGTGACACTCCAATATGCCACTAAACCTACCAAAAAAGTCATTTTGTAGCCTTTGCAAGGTATGTATTTATGAATCTAGACAGTTGTCACTAGTTTTGAAGTAAAAATATTAAAGTTATTAGCTAAAATGTTTGGTAATAACATATAGTAAATGATTTAGTTGTGTGAGTCCTTAACGCTGGATGTTTGTGTTGGTTCCTTTATTACTATTGGTTATTAGAGTAACGTAAATATATCTCCGCAGTAACGAAACTGTTCAATATTTATAACCATATGTTATTGGACAGTAATGAATAGGAGTGCATGTATTATCAAAAACTCGTGCAACTTTTTTTCCGAAACCATCTTCCGTAATGCAAATGAACTGATGAGATAGCTTTGTCAAGTGCTGGAACACATGCACATGCCTAATTATTTCCATAGAAATCTATGTTAATTCATTCAATGGCATATTTATGTGGTATTCTTTGTTTTGATCTACAACAGGAAAATATTTTTTTGTGTGTTTTTTTCTAGATGTAATTATCAGCCTTATGGTATTGCAACGCGTGAGTGGATTGATTTCTTGTGGAGATATAGTAAAACGAGTCTTTCAGATTACAATTATTTTATAAATTGTTGATGGCATTTATTTTGTCGTTCAGAATATTCCGTTCACGCTCAATATCCCTACATTTTGCACTTTTGACACTCAATAGTTCTCCCACAGCACGCACATGTACATTTATAAACGCACGTTTAAATGTCAACGATTAGGTAATAACGTCATCTTCTGAGAAAGAGAAGCAGCAATGCTTACATTTTTTTTACAATAAATAAATAATAAATATACAACATTTGATTTCGCTCCCTATTTAGCTAACATAAGCCCCTCTAAATCGCTTTACAGTACATAGACATTAATCAATTCAATTTTGAGGGCCGGAGTGTTAACCGCTCGACCAATCTGCCCATAATACAACTCTGGATAAAATATCAACTGTCTTCTAGGTTAACGCGTCAATCATAGCCCCCCTCCCCTGTTAGTTATTAGTTCTCGAGTGTTAGCGTATTTTGTACGCCAAGTTCTTGTGACGTCACGCTTAACAACAATACAGAGCGCCATTTTCACTAGTTTTGCCGTTTGCTGCTATTATCTGGTAAGATTTCCAGACAAAAATGATATTAATGGTGAAGTTATGTAAATACCATAATGTGTGCTGCATAGGTGGAACACGCAACCACTTATTCTGTCGTCATTTCATCTAAGCTTGAAATTGAAAATCCACGCAGAGAATATAATGTACCGTTCATATTGGACCATACTGAGAATGACGTTTTCACATGTGAAGATATAATATTTTGTATATATTCACTGCATTGGCGATATGTTTCAAATGGAGAATTCACGATATTTCACTAGAAAACTGTAATAAATACGAATACCGTAGGGTTTACTATCATATTTTTGTAGACAATAAGCGGCCTTAATTTCCCAGAAGTCTTTCACGCATGGGGAAGCACCTGAAGTGGACAAAGCATTAACCGATCAAACCCTGGCGGTGCTTTCCGCCGCTTGTGGGTTTGAAGAAAAAAAAATCTGAAATAATTGCATGATCTATATATACTTCTGTATAGGTATAGGCAATATCTATAAAATGATTCAAAACGAAAGAAAATCTTTATGTAGGCAAAAAAAATAAAAGTTAGAAAATTAGAAGGGGCTTCTCGATTTAAGGTAAACTGATATTTTGAGTCGAACAGATCCAATCGAAAAACTTAATATCAGGAAATTTCCTTTTGAGGAAACTTTCATTTTAAGTTACTTCAGGACCAAAGCATTTTGTTCCAGCACCAGGATATGCAATACTGCAAAAGTAGAAAATCAGTATTGTCCTTTTCTATTTTTTCCCCCTTCTTTTGTTTTATATTTATTTCAGAATACACCGCACTAACATATATTGTCGATACAATCACTATTATTAAACCGAGGGTAATAGAACAAGATATCTATACATTATGGAAGAAAGTAGAATGCGCATAAAAGAATATTTATATTAGGTATGGTAGTTTTACAAATTATCTTTTCACCGCTCTTGAATTTCAAGTCATTCGAGTACGTTTCGTGCTGGCAATGATGTTTATCTCCAATGTAGGGGTTATCTCCCATTGATAGGAATACGTCCTTCACAGAGAAACACGCTACACAAACTTAATAACGTAAACACAATTATTAGGCCCTTTGTAGTGTTTTGTTTACTTCGGAATACATCTGAACTCACATTATGCGAAGGAGGTAGATGTCATACCCTTTCCCTTACGTCTGTCTAGGATAACATGCTACAGTGCTCCAGAACCAAAGGTATCCCACTAATGTCTTGCAGTTCTTGTAAAGCCATTGCCCCCCTGGTTTTTAGCTACAAGCAAACATTAACGCGGCTATATCCTGATCACCTTAACAGAACTCCTCCTACATCATGATCTTGCTACATATATCCATATATTACAGTCCGGCTGGTGGACACGCATGTACCTGGTGTTCTGAATAGTATCCTAAATGTAAAGACGCACGAGTATTTATAGAGGGTATGACATTTTGACAGATTCCTACAATCCATTCGAATGCGTACTTCCAGCTACTAATGGATTCTGTATGTAAGACAATGTGCAAAAGGAAAACACGATACATTTTATTTACTTCCAGAGTGAGTTAAATCTATCAGGGCCACATTCTAAAAATAACTTGCAACTACTAATAAAACCAACAGCACAGCACCAATCTTTTAACATCGATTTATAATCCACTCTTAATTTGTCTGCATAATATCTGCATATGCAAACACTACATTTCTGCTAATAACAAGGCTTGTTTGATTACGAAGAAAACCACACTTTTTTCATTTTCCGTTTAATTGAAAGGCGAAATACTCTTTCTGAATATCGTTAAATAATAACGATATATTTGTTCGTATCTTGCTCATTTGTATTTGATTCCGAAATTGCACAACAATCCTTATGAACAACGCTTTGTCGCTGACTCTGCTTGTGGCTCAATCAAGCCATTATCCGAGCTTCATTCACCGAGCATTTGTATTGGCATTACATTAGGGTAATAGTCTAACGATACTGAATACGCCAGAAGTGAAATTATTAAAAAAAACCCACATAATAAAGTGTTTTTTGAAGTACTAAAAAGATAGTATGCTTAATCTTATACAAATTCTTTCCAAAACCCTTTCTTCTTTCAGAAATTTGACTTCACGTAAATGTATCTATGCACAACCATACCAGACTATAGAAACAACTCAATTTATATTCCAAGAAAGGCGACCGGCGAAAGGAATAATCAGACATTTTGTTTTGTAGCTTATTATAAGACTTACTAGATAAAGGCGAAGACTATTTGACACTTTGTTAATATCTTATGCTTGTAAGATAACAAAATATAACGAAGTGGTATAACATGGGATCTATTTAGAGCGTCACAACCTAGTTATACAAAAATAAATACGAAGTTTTGCTCTATTCATTTCAATTATTAAATAATATAACGTTTTACGTAAGAAAAGCTAGGATTGATTTATTAATGACTCGTCTTGCCACGCTAGTTATCAATACGAAAGAATTTAAAAGTATGCGAGTAACGTAAATATTCCTAAACGAAGTGGGATTATATGTTTGTCTGTGTAAATTTGAGGTAATTTGGTATGGTTCAAATAAATATTTTACTTGTTAATATTGAACTTAACATACTCTTTTTACAAAGTGTTAATTGTCATCATCAAATCTTTATTTCCTCTAAAAAAATGAAGAGTACAATGTGGATGAGAACGGTGAGTGCAAGTGACATGATTACAAAAAATGGTGCAGACAAAAATTGAGATACAATTGATATTAATATCATTTCATAATCACATGTTGAATAAAGATAAAGACACGTTATAAGTCAATGAAAAGTTGTTAAAGGAAGACTCATTGCAATGACTGCTACAAAATTAGCTAGATTTATTGGAAGGTCATATAGAACGCCTTTTCCCGCAAATATTAGGCAATCTTTGGTAAAAGACCTGAGCGATTTAACATCGTCATTAAGAGTATCGCAAATAACATCGCTTGGAACACTCAGCAGAGTAACCACATGGACCTCTCTGTCTGACTGGTCGAAAGACACATAAACATACACAGGATATTTATTAACAAAGTTCGTCAAAAGAGTATCCCTCAAATTTGCTAATTCTAATTCACTGCAGTCTAACAAACAAAGCGCGGCTTCGTCTTCAAAAGTATCCTTACAATTAGCGCAAAAAAGTTCGCAATCAGGTGATGCAATTCACATTTTGGAAACATTTTTACAAGTTCCAATAAAAGAAGGTTGACATTTTGAAAAGTATCAGATCACTGAAGGTGTCATTTCAGGATGAAGATTTTTGAATCTCGAAAAATAAGACGAATGATTTAAGCGAGTTTTCCAGTCATCTGATTCTTTACAAAGAAGAACATTTTTAACTAGATGTTTCCAACATAACTTTGGAGGAAAGTTAACCGACTTAAAGAATTCATTTAAAAAGTCGTAGAAGTTGTACTTATACAGTATGTCAATTGCATCAACAATAAAACCCTTTTTAGCTTTATTAACACCAAAGAGATTTTGATACAATCGCAATAAAAACAGTTGTCTAGATGTACATTAAGTTTTGGTTCTACATAATGCAACAAAAAACGAAGCTTACATTGATCTACATATATGAAGGGATGATAAACCAAGTATACCTAATGCGATGTCAGATCTGGTTCTCAGGGGGATATTTTGAATTAGTTAGGCCACAAGTGATGTACTGATTCTAGACGGCACCAATCTGAGTTTGTAAATGAGAAACACAACTCATAGCCAAACATGCTTCGAGGGAGAACAATAGAGAGGTATAGTTTCACTCCAGTTAAAGGGTTGATGCTGGGGCCGAAAATAAATTACAATTCAAAAGAGGAAAACATTGACAACGTAGTTTGTGGATAACTTCATCGACATCAGGGCGACCTGGTTTATACTTATTTATACTAATCCCAACATGTTTAACATTTGTACATTCAGTGACGTAACTGTCGCCTAAGTGCCACCTATGGTTATACTGTGAGTGGTGACTAGTTCGTTCGTTAAAAACAATAATTACTGATTTGGAGAGGTTGAATCTAAACCACCATTTACAGTTATACTTATAACATATATGCAAGAGCAAATCTAAATTGTGTATAGAATCGTCTGCCTACGTTTGGCAAGTACTGTTGATATCACAAATACGAAAGGAATATTGAGATCACAAAGATCATTCAAGAGATTATTAATATAAACATAGTATAACAAGGCGAGATAATACTACCCTCACGGGTTCCCTGGCATATCTTGAACACTTTCGATACAAAGTTTTGATGAATAACAACATTAAACATATCTTTATACAAGGACATAATTACACATACATATTTCCGACTAAAACCCAAACGTGCCAGTTTGAGAAGCAGACCGTCATGCCACACACAGTCAAAAGCTTATGAAGCGTCTTAGAAACATGTTAACAACTGATATCATGTTCACTGTCATACTCAATGGCTTCATGCACAATGTATGAAGTCATGGTACTACTAACTTGTTTTTGGAATCCATGTTGTAATGGATTCACGCAAAAGTTCTGAATTTTCTAATCTTGTCAGTAACAGTTTTTCATAAACTTTTAATATGATGATAAAAGCAACATTTAATTTCCTCAACCGTAAAAACTATTGCAGCTGAAAAACTATTGAAAAACTATTGCAGAAAATCTGAAAGTTCAAATTTTATAAAAGAGGTAAAATCACTGTCAAAACCACTATCTTCTGAGTGAGAGTAAATTTCAGTACTCACCGCTAAATCCGACGGATCTCTAACAGTTAAATTATTGAACACCA
Source organism: Mizuhopecten yessoensis (assembly GCF_002113885.1). NCBI lineage: Eukaryota > Metazoa > Mollusca > Bivalvia > Pectinida > Pectinidae > Mizuhopecten > Mizuhopecten yessoensis. Next base: position 31,413 of record NW_018404966.1, read on the forward strand.
TTTCAGCTCCGGCAGGTCCAGTGGACACTCTTTTAGACCGTGCTTTTTAAAATTAGGGACCCAAATAAATTTAAATTTAAATCTGCTGCGTCCTCAATATCCGAGTTCAGATTCAAAAGGTGTTCCTCTGATAAATTTGGAATGATTCAAATAAATATTTTACTTGTTAATATTGAACTTAACAGACTCTGTTTACAAAGTGTTAATTGTCCTGTACGAAACGCACAGAATACAATCGATACATATTCAGTACCAAAGATTGTTACCGAAATATGAGATATATATATAACATTTTTTCGTCGAAGAATTTCCTTTTATCTAATGTATCTAATTGATCTCTCTTGACATAACCGATACGAGATATCCCGGTTCCTGCTACATGCTACATCCACGAAAGCGTCTAACCAATTAATGAGTTTACCTAAGAAAACAGTTCGTGTGGGAATGGACCATTTGGCTTTCGAATCCATTTGCGGCTCCATTCCGCGTTTCTTTATTGAACACATGAAAGTCCGTGTAAATATGGTAATTGTAGACTATTGTCAAATATAACTATAAAAGCTAATAACTAAAACAATTTAAATTACACAGAACAGCTATTTGAAGGCGATAGAGCTGTATATACGCAAGATACTGGATAATTCAACATGGTTTTGTTGTACGTTACAATTCAAATCACACACTGACATGATAAACAATCGACTACCTATGATTGTGATGAGCCATTTACCAGAGATATAAGGACATGTCGCCACTAGGTTTGCTTATTGTGTTAATACATGGTGCACTTTCAAACCAATCATTTACAAGTACTTGTAACTATTTCAAGAGCAAACCTAAATTCAAGCTCCAGTATAAGAATTTAAATATAATAACTGGACAGACCCTTACAAGATGTGCCCGTGAATGTTTTCTCCGATCACAATGTCTCTCAATTACGTTTAATACAACTTCAAACGTGTGTAAAGTTCACACCGCTGATGATATAACTCAGCCTTGGGACCTACTGCCGTCAAACGACACTACCTATGTAGGAATGTATTCTTGGACGCCGGTGAGTACGTTTTTCGTTAATAAATGTTGATGTCTCATGTAATGATACGTAACAGTGGAAGTGGATATCTGTATCATATGGTTGATAATACTGCATAAGTTCGAAGCTAACCTACAAACATACTCCAGATACTCTATGATACTAATTATTTTTTACAAGCTTAATTTAGATGACAATATAATTCTCCCTTCATCCCGTTTTTGTTCTGCATCTCTTTTTAATCACAGTCCAGCTTGGATCGTAGAATCTGGCTATCTTAATGGTGTCCATGCTTTGAAACTACGACAATATCGATGAAGGGTTTGGAATATAGAGAGACTCTAACCATCAATTAAAATGTGAGATCAGTTGCTACTGGATTCTATCGAAGTCGACGCCAGACGATAGGTAAAACGAGAGCATGCTTATTTGAATTCACTGATTTGGTTATCTACCATGCATGCTAATCTAAAAAATGATAAGCAGGCTCAAATTTAGAAAAAAAACGAACAACTGATTGCTTGTCTTGGCCCGATGTTCTAACTACTCCCAACGATCTGCTGGATCAATATAAGGATGCGTCTGCAGACAAAACAAACCTTACCCTTGTCTGCAAAAACTATAACATATCTTGATTGCCAAAATAGATTCACTTAGAAAAGTATAATTCCAACTTATACATTTTCAACATTTTTGGAAAGGCGAAATACAAGGTGATAAAGGTCCTGTACCGCAATGTTTTCCAATACAAGTTAAGGATAAGGGTATTGATCTCCTTTCGATTATATTTGGTTTAGAAACCTCAAAGGGATCCTTCTTGTAAACAACGTGTTATTGACAGCTGTGCTTTTTACCCACCATACCATTATTCAAGTCAAATACTACCTTTCCTAGCGCTACATCATGCACCCATTATTAAAACATTTTGCTATCATTTTTAGTGCCACATCATACACCCATTATTAGAACATGTTGCTATCTTTCTTAGTGCCACATCATACACCAATTATTAGAACATGTTGTTATCTTTCTTAGTGCCACATCATACACCAATTATTAGAACATGTTGTTATCTTTCTTAGTGCCACATCATACACCAATTATTAGAACATGTTGTTATCTTTCTTAGTGCCACATCATACACGCATTATTAGAACCCCTTGCCACTTTTCTTAGTGCCACATCATACATCCATTATTGAAGCCTGTTGCTATCTTTCTTAGTGCCACATCATACACTTATAACTAGAACATGTTGCTATCTTTCTTAGTGCCACATCATACACCTATTATCAAAATATGTTGCTATCTTTCTTAGTGCCACATCATACACCCATTATTAGAACCCCTTGCCACTTTTCTTAGTGCCACATCATACACCTATTACTAGAACATGTTGCTATCTCTCTTAGTGCCACATCATACACCTACTATTAGAACCCCTTGCCACTTTTCTTAGTGCCACATCATACACCTATTATTGAAGCCTGTTGCTATCTTTCTTAGTGCCACATCATACTCGAATTATTAGAACATGTTGCTATCTTTTCTAGTGCCACATCATATACCCATTATTAGAACCCCTTGCCACTTTTCTTAGTACCACATCATACACCTATTATTGAAGCCTGTTGCTATCTTTCTTAGTGCCACATCATACACCAATTATTAGAACATGTTGTTATCTTTTATAGTGCCACATCGTACACCCATAATAAAAGTATGTTGCTATCTTTCTTAGTGCAACAATATACACCCATTATTAGAACCCCTTGCCACATTTCTTAGTGCCACATCATACACCTATTATACAAACATGTTGCTATCTTTCTTGGTGTCACATCATACACCAATTATTAGAACATGTTGCTATCTTGCTTAGTGCCACATTATACACCTATTATCAAAACATGTTGCTATCTTTCTTAGTGCCATATCATACACCCATTATTAGAACATGTTGCTATCTTTCTTAGTGCTACATCATACACCCATTATTAGAACATGTTGCTATATTTCTTAGTGCCAAATCATACACCTATTATTAAAACATGTTGCTATCGTTATAAGTGCCACATCATACACCCATTATTAGAACATGTTGCTATATTTCTAAGTGCCAAATCATACAACTATTATTAAAACATGTTGCTATCTTTATTAGTGCCACGTCATACACCCATTATTAGGACATGTTGCTATCTTTCTTAGTGCCAAATGATACACCCATTTTTAGAACCCTTGTCACCTTTCTTAGTGCCACATCATACACCCATTATTAAAACCCCTTGCCACCTTTCTTAGTGTCACATCATTCACCAATTATTAGAACATGTTGCTATCTTTCTTAGTGCAACATCTGCACCTGTTATCAAAACATGTTGCTATCTTTCTTAGTGCCACATCATACACCCATTATTAGAACATGTTGCTATCTTTCTTAGTGCCACATCATACACCCATTATTAGAACATGTTGCTATCTTTCTTAGTGCCGCATCATATACCTCTTATCAAAACATGTTGTTATCTTTCTTAGTGCCACATCATACTCCCATTATTAAAGCATGTTGCTATCTATCTTAGTGCCACATCATAAACCTATTTTTAGAACACCTTACCGCTTTTCTTAGTGCCACATCATACACCCATTATTAAAGCCTGTTGCCACCTTTTTTAGTAACAATCATACACCCATTATCAAAACATGTTGCTATCTTTCTTAGTGCCACATCATCCTCCCATTATTAAAGCATGTTGCTATCTATCTTAGTGCCACATCATAAACCTCTTCTTAGAACATGTTGCTATCTTTTTTAGTGCCACATCATGCGCCTATTATCAAAACATGTTGCTATCTTTCTTGGTGCCACATCATACACGAATTATTAGAACGTGTTGCCATCTTGCTTAGTGCCACATTATGCACCTATTATCAAAACATGTTTTTATTTTTCTTAGTGCCACATCATATACCCATTATTAAAGCTTTTGTTACCTTTCTTAGTGCAACATCATAAACCTATTATTAGAACATGTTGCTATATTTCTTAGTGCCAAATCATACACCCATTATTAAAGCCTGTTGCCACCTTTTTTAGTAACAATCATACACCCATTATCAAAACATGTTGCTATCTTTTTTAGTGCCACATCATACACACAGTATTAAAGCCTGTTGCCACCTTTTTTAGTAACAATCATACACCCATAATCAAAACATGTTGCTATCTTTTTTAGTGCCACATCATACACACAGTATTAAAGCCTGTTGCCACCTTTTTTAGTAACAATCATACACCCATAATCAAAACATGTTGCTATCTTTTTTAGTGCCACATCATACACCTATTATTAGAACATGTTGCTATCGTTCTTAGTGCCACATCATATACCAATTATTAGAACAGGTTCCTATCTTTCTTAGCGAACATGTTGCTATATTTCTAAGTGCCAAATCATACAACTATTATTAAAACATGTTGCTATCTTTCTTGGTGCCACATCATACGCCAATTATTAGAACGTGTTGTTATCTTGCTTAGTGCCACATAATACACCCATTATTAGAACCCCTTGTCACCTTTCTTAGTGCCACATCACACACACATTATTAGAACATGTTGCTATATTTCTAAGTGCCAAATCATACACCTATTATGAGAACCCCTTGTCACCTTTCTTAGTGCCACATCATATACCAATTATTAGAACAGGTTCCTATCTTTCTTAGCGCCACATCATAAACCTATTTTTAGAACACCTTACCGCGTTTCTTAGTGCCACATCATAAACCTATTTTTAGAACACCTTACCGCGTTTCTTAGTGCCACATCATCCACCTATTATCAAAACATGTTGCTATCTTTCTTGGTGCCACATCATACGCCCATTATTAAAGCATTTTGCTATTTATCTTAGTGCCCCATCATAAACCTATTATTAGAACATGTTGCGATCTTTCTTAGTGCCACATAATACACCCATTATTAGAACATAACTAGAACATGTTGCTATCTTTCTTAGTACCACATCATACACCAATTATTATAATATGCTGCTATCGTTCTTAGTGCCACATCATAAACCTATTTTTAGAACACCTTACCGCGTTTCTTAGTGCCACATCATATACAAATTATTAGAACATGTTGCTATCGTTCTTAGTGCCACATCATATACCAATTATTAGAACAGGTTCCTATCTTTCTTAGCGCCACATCATAAACCTATTTTTAGAACACCTTACCGCTTTTCCTAGTGCCACATCATACACCTATTATTAGAACATGTTGCTATCTTTCATAGTGCCACATCATACACCAATTATTATAATATGTTGCTATCGTTCTTAGTGCCACATCATAAACCTATTATTAGAACATGTTGCTATCTTTCTTAGTGCCACATCATACACCCATTATTAGAACATGTTGCTATCTTTCTTAGTGCCGCATCATATACCTATTATCAAAACATGTTGTTATCTTTCTTAGTGCCACATCATACTCCCATTATTAAAGCATGTTGCTATCTATCTTAGTGCCACATCATAAACCTTTTTTAGAACCCCTTACCACTTTTCTTAGTGCCACATCATACACACAGTATTAAAGCCTGTTGCCACCTTTTTTAGTACCAATCATACACCCATTATCAAAACATGTTGCTATCGTTCTTAGTGCCACATCATACACACATTATTAGAACATGTTGCTATCTTTCTTAGTGCCACATCATACACACAGTATTAAAGCCTGTTGCCACCTTTTTTAGTACCAATCATACACCCATTATCAAAACATGTTGATATCTTTCTTAGTACTACATCATATACCCATTATTAAAGCTTTTGTTACCTTTCTTAGTGCCACATCATACACCAATTATTAAATCCTTTTGCCACCTTTCTTAGTGCCACATCATACACCCATTATCAAAACATGTTGATATCTTTCTTAGTACTACATCATATACCCATTATTAAAGCTTTTGTTACCTTTCTTAGTGCCACATCATACACCAATTATTGAAACCTGTTGCCACTTTTCTTAGCGCCACATCATACACCCATTATTATAACCCTTTGCCACCTTTTTTAGCGCCACATCATACATCTATTATTAGAACCCCTTGCCACATTTCTTAGTGCCACGTTATATACCCATTATTAGAACCCCTTGCCACCTGTTTACTGTCACATCATACATCCATTATTAAAGCCTTTGGTACCTTTCTCAGTGCCAAATCATACACCCATTATTCAAGTATCATACTACCTTTCTCAGTGCCACATTATGCACCCATTATTCAAGTATCATACTACCTTTCTTAGCGCCACATCATACATCTATTATTAGAACCCCTTGCCACATTTCTTAGTGTCACGTTATACACTCATTATTAGAACCCCTTGCCACCTTTATGCACCCATTATTCAAGTATCATACTACCTTTCTTAGCGCCTTTCTCAGTGCCAAATCATACACCCATTATTCAAGTATCATACTACCTTTCTCATTGCCACATTATACACCCATTATTCAAGTCTCATACCAACTTTCTCAGTGCCACATCATACACCCATTATTCAAGTACTATACTACCTTTCTCAGTGCCATATAATACACCTATTATTAAAACATCTGTGTTATTTTCTTTTTCTTTTTTCTTTGTTTATCATTAACCGAGTTCTCACGTTGGAAATTTACAGTTATTGGATTTGAGTTAAGAGTACATGGCCTCTGTAGACGATGTTGCAGCAAACGTTACTTAGCCATCTGAAACACAAACTTTGTATTTCGCCCTAGTACTTCAATTTGGAGCTAGAATTCGAATTGGTTTAAACTCTTATATAACTTGTGCCCGACTTAGAGCAATGCAAAACGATATTTCCGTGTGATGAAGAAATTGATGAAATTGACAATCTTTGTATGATAATTTTACGCTATTTAGAAATAAACAAAATCCCGTAGAGGAAACATTAAAATATTTTGAAATGCTCTCTGCGCAATATTTCAAGAATTGATATCTCTCATTGTGCTATTTTTAAGCTGGAATATTTTTCGATATTGTACGATACCTTCAGTAGTCCAGAGTTCTATATAACATGAAATTTAGTTCAGCAGAGCAGGTCTTAGCCAATCAGATCACAGGAAATGTATAAATCATGGAAAAAATACTTTGATCATGTACATGCACATATACAAGCAAATATTCGAAAATCTTTATTTCTGATCAGTTAAAATTCCAAATTGTTAAGGTAAAGATAAACATCGAGTACAAACATTCAATGTTCATGTTGATGTGAATACAAGTCGGTACTTGCGTTTCTACCGGAATGCATTGATAATTAGAGTTTACCCCGATATATAAAATATGCTGCCCTAGATAATGACGTTTCATAAACATATACACATTTATCGACTATAGTCATTGATGTTTGTCAAAGCCGTTGACTCAATAGTTAGTGTTACGTCATGTACTTATACAATGCCGTTGACACCTGTTAATGATGCTTCATTTACCTAAACAAAGATACTGACACGAGTTCGTAATGTGTCTTTTACAAATTCAAAGGTTCCGACAAGGGTTAGTAAGATGTTATGTACATATACAAAGCTGTTGACATCAGTAACTTCAATAAGACTCATCATTTTGCCACATTCAAATATGTAATAATATGTAATAATATGTAATAATGTAGCGACACGTTTAATACGTACATTGGTTGTGAAGAAAGTAAAAACTTGATATTGTTGACACCAGTTAATGTTATATCAAGTACTGAAGTAAAGCTTCTGATTCTAGTTAACTGAGATGTCACGCACGCACTCATATACAGCTGCTGACTCAAGCAAGTTATGTGTACAAATACAAAGCCGCTGACGTTAGTAAGTGATATCCGCAACTACTAATGCAGGCGTCACACTGTCCCGAAATAGACACCAGATGGACACACGATAAAGAAAATGTTCAAATTCAGATCTGATAGTAAAAACATCGGCCCATTCGTAAGGGCATCTAAAGCCATCGTATGACCGCCGCAGGAGTTTCTCAGGTTTCGGCAGCAACTTCGTGAGCTGTGGCAAAATCTTTGACATGCAAACAAATAAACGAAAAACCTTGCGAAGGTTCCCTTTCGTGTTGAATTCTTGTGTCCATTTTGTCCTTCGAAAGGCCATCGTGAGGGCATCTTGTCAAATCGTGTCATCTTCGTCTTTACTTCGTACGATCATCGGTGCCATCGGGTATTTTTCGCCTCACGAAGACAATACGGAGGAAACAAGAAGCTGGCCGATTGTCTTAATAAGGCAACACGACTACGTGAAACCCTCGAAAAGCCGTCGTGTAGCCATCGTACAAAGATATAGAGATGGAACCACGGTGTCGGCCAAAACAATCGAATTTGAGTAGCTCAAGCATTTCACATGTGAGATGGTAACGTGAACATATAATAGGCCAGCCTAAGAGGATCTTCCCCAGTCAGTCCTGAGCAACTCTACAGAGTAGAGGCGTGTGTAACTCCCAAAGCTTCAATCACAATTAATCACAAATCAGTTCCTGCAGAAGGCATACTTTCATGATGAGACAACCAGGGAAAAGAAGGCAACAGCATTGCTTCTTTTGATGCACCTCAGAGAACACGATGAACAACTCTTACAAGCCAAGCACCTCCTCTGACAGGTAAAACATTTCTTATTTCACTTTGTCATTTCTTACTAGTTGACTTTCTAGCATTCGACAATGTACTTATATTGTTTTGCTCTTTATTTTCCATGGCAGGGGCAAACCGAGGCGAAGGAGGAAACCCAGGAGTATGTGTGTCAGGAAATGGCTGTCTGACGAAAAACGAGAACGCTATGTATAGCACTCTACTAAAGGAGCTGAAGACAGAAGATGAGAAGGCCTTCTACAACTACACAAGACTTCCCATGGGCCTCTACGATAAATTCCTGCGAAGGGTAGAATATAAAATAGAGCAGGACGACACATGGTGCAAACAGTCTCTCCCTCCTGGTCTCAAGCTGTCCATCACTCTACGACACCTGGCCTGCGGTGACAATTATCCAAGCCTGTCCTACAGCTTCAGAGTTTCTCCAAACACCATCTCCCTATTCATTAATGAAGTCTGCGATGCCATCAGAGCCGAGTTTGCTGCTAGGGTGATCCAGTGTCCTACTACAACTGCAAAGTGGACCGCCATTGCTGAGCAGCTTAGGAAGAGATGGCAATTTCCACACTGCTGTGGTGCTCTGGATGGCAAGCATGTGGCGGTCACCTGTCCTTTGAATCATGGCTCTGTGTACACAAACTACAATGGCTTCTTCTCCATTGGCCTCCTGACCCTGGTCGACGCAGACTACAAGTTTATCTGGATTGATGTCGGATCTGATGGTTCCAGCAACGATGCCAGTATCTGCAATGGGTCAGAACTGAAGGGAGGCCTGGAGAATCCGAACAACATATTTAATCTCCCTGAAGAGAAGTCTCTACCTGGTGATGACGTTCCTGTCCCATACTACATAGTAGTGGCAATGCTTTTGAGATCAACATGAGTCTGATGAACCCGTTTTCCATCAGAAACATTGAGCACCATGAGATAATATTTAACTACAGATTTTCAAGAGCCAGGCGTGTAGTGGATAATGCCTTTGGTATTCTGTCACACAAGTTCCGAGTTTTGCAGAGGACCATGGACAGAGGCCAGAGACATGCAGATAATCATCACAACTTGTGTTATCCTTCACAATCTCAACAGACTGAGATATCAAGCCACCCACAACAAACTGATGGACTTAAATGACCAGAACCAGAATGGCATCCCAGGGTCATGGAGAGGTTTCAAAGTACTGCTGGATGTTTACCATAAGATGGCAAGGAACACTGGAACCTAGGAGGGGAGGCAAATTAGAAGATACCTGGGCTACTATTTTACCTCAAAGGCTGGTTCGGTGCCACGGCAGGACAAGATGATCCTGTAATTATTCCCACAAAGCAATGACAGTAAACAGTAAAATGAATACAGAGACACTAACATTGTGACGCTGAACAAATTTCACATACTGCATTGTAACTTAAAACAAAATGTGTATGGAATACTGTAATACATTTTGTTTTTGAAATTTTGATTGAAAATACTTGTTATTTTTTCCACTTATTAATCAAATAAAGGCACAACATTTAGATAGTTTAAAAATCTCAATTAATTTCTATGTTAAAGTAGTATGGGACTTAACATTTTGGAACCTGGAGATTTTTAAAGAACAAAGTCTGGAAATATCAGTGACAATTTTTATCATATACAATCTCAAGTTTCTGTGTGATTTTTTTCGGATTTTTCTGGAAATGTCTCTGAATTTCTGGTTACTGGCTTGTGTTATTATTGTCGTCATGTGACACTTAAGCTGAAAGATCGATGTTTTTGTTGATATTTACACTGTCGTCTGGGTTTAGTTATTGGCGGAGGCTGTCCTTGGTAGCATTGTTTTCTTAAGAAAAAAACATCACATTGCCTAGATAAGGATGCCAATTCTTTTTTGTTTTTATTCTTATGAAGAGAGAGGAGAGAGAGTTCCATTTCAACAAAGAGTTATACTTACTGTCATTGCTGACAACACTCCACAGTTCAGGAATGCTACGTGTAAATCTGACCTGACAAAAAAAACCTGTCTGGTTAGTAATCTTTGTCAGTAAACAGAATTGTATTTTTTAAGTACCAGAGTTTACAGTCTTATTCTTAAGAGGCTGTACAGCCTCAAATTTCTGAGATGTGATTAAAGAACAAAAATACAGGTATGGACAATTTGGGAAATTATCTTCCAAAGTGAAAACAAGCTATAGGTCAACAACCCTCATCCCCAAATCATTGTCTTGATCATTACAATAATGCATTAGAATTAGCAGAGGAATAATATCTATTGCCTTGGCTTGCATGTTAAAGTTGAGTTAAAGTTGAATTAAAGTTGAATTTAATTTGAATTTAATTTGAAGTAAAGTTGAAATGTACTGTGTGGTCTGCTCCCAATAATCTCTGATCAGCAATTACATTTCCAACGGTCGGCCGGAGGTTTTATACAATCGAGAGGTCACGTGACGCCTTCATGACCTAGTTCGAACGCATCGTACTCTCAATACGACGTCGTGTAGCCATCGTGTGGCCTTCCTGTGGTCTCAACTGCTTAATACAAATTTACATCTTTTTGTTGCCTTCGTGTGTGGTTCGGGTGCCATCGTGTGACCTTCTGTGGGCATCGTACTTGCTTCAGCTGTTGATTGGCTGTTGACCAAGTTCGGGGCCATGTTCGCGCGTAATTCAAAATTTAGTATTTCATCGGCATCTGGTGTCAATTTCGGGACAGTGTGACGCCTGCATAACAAATTATCAATGTGTCATGCTATGGCATTAATCAAGTAACCAATGATTACCGATATGTCTATTATCGTTTAAATCTTACAACCATACGGTACATTCTGGTAAGGTTTCAATCGGGGAAACCATTAAGGTTCACATGTGCAAATCCGGGCAATAGGGAATATCGGCCAGTACTTATTTGTCACAGCCGTTCCTGCTTCCAGACAGCTACGTAACGTATGTTGTTAGAGTATTTTGGCGCATTAATGAGAATGAGTTGAGAGATACCAACTGCGTTGCCTCCCTTAGTACCTAAGTCTCCTTAGTCCATTGGAGTTATATCTGAGGCCTTTTTGTAGAATTCACTCCAAAAACATAATAAAAAGGATGCTATTGTTTATTGAAATGAACTGTGTGGTCTGCTCCCAATAATGTCCGATCAGCAATTAAATTTCCAACGGTCGGCCGAAGGTTTTATACCATCGGGTGGTCACGTGACGCCTTCGTGACCTAGTTTGAACGCATCGTACTATGAAAAATGTTTTTTCTCTGACACCGTTATAAAAAGAAGAAAATGTTAATTTAATCTTGCGTAATTTCATTGTCAAGTTTAACGTTATAGTGTTGTCTTCTATGTGAAGTTACATTTCTTTGTATAATATCAGATTTGTTTGACTCTGAGGAAACTGCTTCATTACCTGAGGTCACTTCGCCGTACAAACATATGCATTTAAGAATAATAAACCCTTTCATAATTATATATTGTATGTGGGCAACTTCTAGTCGAGGGAATGTTTTTTTGAGTAATACTTAGTCATCTTCCAGTGCTTTCCTTCCTGTTTATATCCATGAAAGAGGAAAACATTAAAATCCTATACACAGCTATGAAGGAGTATTTTTCTATCGTGTTTGTTACATGTACCTATTCTAGTACGAAGAGGGGAAATATCGATTGACCTACCAGCTTTGATGCTTAGTTTGACGTCATTTAAATATATATCGTACCTGGTGCAAACCTCTTGTGTACGATTAAATGCCCTGTGGAAATTATCTAGTGTACATCAAAGAACTTGTGTTGACAAATTTGTAGGCTGTTTTCAAATCGTATTTGAAAACCAATCTCCTATATCGCTTTTAAGCTAGGCAATCCAAAATGATAACAGCATATTTTACTATGCACATCCTATATGTTTTGTAATACTTTTCTTTTAATTAAAGTTGTTGCTTAAGATCTATTTACGCAAAAACTCTTGACATTTCGAAATTATATTGCGTTATTTTTTTTTATTTTTTTTTTTATCTAATTACAAATAATATCATGAAAAACAACATCAGGATATCGAAATGTCACAGATAACCATTATTCGAACTCAAGAAGGGTAAAGCTAAGGCAACATGTGAACCAAGGACCACTTTTCACGAAGGTCTTTTAAGAATTGCAAGGAGGAAAAAGACCACGTATTCCGGAATAGTGGGCGTCTCGTGCTTTAACGTCGATACCAGTCATGTAAATCTAGGCCAAATCCAAGAAAAGTGACGGCCTCAAATGGAGAATTTGGTAGTGACAACACCACCCAAAGGCTTAAAAATGAGCGCAATAAACCATTGATTTCAGATCACACAACGAAATAGCATATTACCCAATGATATTATGATGGACACCAAAACCTTTTTCATAGTCTTCATTCACCAGCATATTTGGAAACCTTGTATTTGTAAGTTTATCTGCCAGTAGTCCACATCTATCACGAAATTCATGATATTCGGAGCAAGCTCTTGAATACCGAATCAACTACGACATGTCAGAACGTAGTAGGGGAGCCGGGGTGTTACTATCAAGAAAGGAAAAGTCGAAATCGCTGATGTTTTCGTTCAGCTTTGTAGTCCCTATTGGTCATTTGTCATTGTCATGCCAGTTGTAATTAAAATAATCCCACTTTAAATCATACAATGTATAACACTTATTAAATATATGGGGCAAAGAAGTAATTCCCACAGTGTGGACAAGTTTAGGTTGTCAAATTTTCGGAGCGATCCGCTAACAGTAACATGTACATATACATCATATTACAAGAAGATAGAACTGATATACTATAATTGAAAATATAGCTATTATATAAAACAAATAGTCCCCTCGACTAAAAACAGCCGAAGGCAGCAATTAAGCTGAGAGCATCGCGGACAAGGAACGCTGATGTAGAGGACCTATACTTGCGCAAGATGCACTATCACATAAAGTGTGTCAACGAGAGATAAGCACCAGAATATATATATATATACTATAAGGCAGCTTAACAATTAGCTTAATTTATGCTCATAACACCATAACACGTTTAAATTTGTTATCTAACTGCTTTAATTGTGAGGGTTATTATAAGTTAGCAACATTAATATTACAATATTATGGAACAAGACACCTTAATGGTTTCTGAAAACATTTGAGGTTATTGATTGGTTGCTGATGACGTAAATCGGGATGCTGGCCCCTAATTGGTCAAGGTGACCTGAGGGTCGCGTCCCTTTGTTCATAAGGCAGCCATCTTGCGAATCGTTATCATCAGATCTAACTTGATATTTAAAACCTACCCACTTCCGACCCTCTGTTTTTGTGGTCAATACAAAATTGACATTTTTTGTGATGTAACCATCAATAAGGCTAGCGAAGATGGCGTTTGCAATTTTTGTGGCAACTAAGATCCGTATCTTTACCTGACTTAAAACTAGTATTTGTATGTGAACACATCATGATTTCATATATCATTGTGTATCAGATCGTCGACAAACTCCATATGGCCCTAAATATGACTGGAGATGACAGGGTCAGGCTGTTCTGGAAACACCATATCAAAGAGACAAGTTTTGTTGTTGTTGCTGTTGTTGGTTTTGAAGAGGATGCTATGCATCTTTATGATGCCCGTACGTTTCCTCGGTTCCCCTTGTTGTCTTTCCGCATTGGGTTGAGATTAGATTTGTCATGTTATGTTGACGTTCCCGTATGTGTTGTTTACCACAGAACAACTGAAGCTATATCTCAGCACTTTTCATTTGCTTAACATACGTCAAAATAACAACAATGAACGTTATTATTGTTCGATCAGTTTAAAAAACGGTCAGCTAGAGATGCGACCAGGTTGATCTTTAAACAGTTTACCGTCAATGCAGATTTAAAACGCAGTTTTTGTGTATTGTATTCATTCTGATTTGGCTTTTTGGCAACATTTTGTCTGAGAATTTCAGAAGACGTTCACACATGCCGTGAGAAATATCACCCAGGAAGTAGATGACAGTATAATCTTATCACCTGACGAGAAGGCAGAGAGTAAATGTGTCTGTTTCGATATGTCAGCAATTCTATGTATGTCAACCTACTGTGTTTCTAAAATCATGAAAACACATGCATTTTTACATTATGTTTCAGACAAGAGACTTGGGAGGTTGTGCTACCAGACCATGCCCTATACAGACAAGATGCACACCATTGAGGAACAACAATTACACATGTATTATCTCAGGTAAGTTTTTATAACGTTTGCGAAGGAGAACAGTACACGTGTGGAATCACAGGGGTGCAATATTTTTCTGTGTTACATTACTTAAGAAGGGCATATTTCGATGACGTTAGTATCTTCGTCAAGATAAAGAAGCTTTACAACATGAACATTTAGCACTGTAACAGATCAACCATAGGCGTCCAACTATACCACACAACACTGCGATGAGACTGAGTTTGGAATTAATTCTGCTTGAACATGTTTTTTTTTTACTTTTGTGGTGACTGCGAATACATTTGTCACAATGTATAACGAAGCTGTATAAACTTGCTGGAATATTAGTTCTGGGCCCGTATTCATGAAACCGTTCTCAAGGTCAAAATCATTTTTTTGTATCTCAAGCCAAATTTCTTATTCCTATAATCAAATTACAACTATTTTCAATTTGTCAACTATCCGACATACATTTAGACTTTGAGCGGAAGACCGTTTTCGGTGTTAAACTTGACATTCTGTCCATGTGAGATAATTAGGAGCCCATTATAGAAAAAAAATAACTTTGAGCTCAGAATCGATACTTTAGCACGAGAACGGTTTTAGAAACGTTGACGCATGTTTTTGCTATGAGTGTAAGCTAGAAATGTTTCGTTGTGTATTGACAATATGGTATATTTTGTTGTAAGTACGAGTTAGAAATGATTCCTTTGGTATTGGCGATCTGGTATATTTTTGTGGGAAGTTTGAATTAGAACTGCTTCCTGGTGTATTGACAGTGGGTTATGTTATTGTAGTGAGTATCAGTTAGAATGGGTCAGTGTGAATTGACAATGTGGTATATTTGTTTGTAAGTTTGAGTTAGAACTGATCACTTGTGTATTGACGACATGATATATTTGTTTGTGAGTAGATGATATTCTATATTTGGGTTGTGTCTTTGGTACGAAATTTGTCTTGGTATATCGGTAATGTAATACGGTTTTGTTGAAAGGTCTAGTTCCGATTTTGTCCAGATGTATTAAGGTTGCTGTATATTTTGTATCCATTTGTCAAGATGTACTTACGAAGTAGTATCATGCTTTGCGACTAAGTTTGATTTCTTTCCTAGTGTAAACTTTTCCTTATTCACTGCATTTACTTACGGTATCTATATGTATAATATATAATGATTTAATCCGGTTTTTTCCATCACGATCTGTAATATTTTTCAGAGTGCGATTACGGGGTTTCCATTCCACATTTAAACGGATGGAACTGGCGTGCTGTAGGCCGTACAAAGACTCTGAAGTGTCTTTCAAACTATTATCTAAATGGAACTGCCATTTCAAGTACGTGCCTTGCGAACGGCACATGGACATACACGAGTGAAATCATGGCTGAATGCCTTCCCATACCGGAAACGATTACAGTGTTGTATAATACCACATCCTCCACGAATTATTCTTCTACCCCGTGATATCGAAATAACGTTGAAAATGTATTTTGATACTCTTGGGTAGTTTGCTTCTGGCGTGCCCGATAATGATTATTTTTGTATTTATTGTATATAGGAATACTAGCCTCATTCTTAATTTACAACATGCTCATTAGGGGCGGCATACCATTTAGCTGAATGAAAAGTTTGATGATCGCCATTGTGCATTTTTTTGCACTTTCTAGTAGTAAAATAGTTTCATTCCCGACCTACGTTGTTTACGTGTTGCAGTTAACATGATATGATCGCGCTTGCAAATATCACTTTTTCCGTGCAGAATAGTTAATCCTGACATACACAATTACAACACAAGGGCTCTGAAAAATGCGGGTTGATGAAAACATGATTTCATTAGGACATAATAAACACATAGCTTCAGTAGGACATAGTCAACATAAGTTTGTTTTAGTAAATCATCAATATAGACTATATCAGTAGGAAGTTATCAACATAATCTTTTTCAATGACACATTATAATCAAATTATTGCAGTAGAGCACCATCTAGGTATATACATGTATACTCCTAAAGTTGATCATTCAAGTAGGACATCATCAACATAGATTATATCAGTATGACATCATCAGCATAGATTATATCAGTAGGACATCATCAAAATAGATTTTTCATTGTGATATAATCAACATAGATTATTTCAGTATGATATTATCAACATAGATTATTTCAGTATGATCTTATGAACATATATGATTTCTATAGGATATAATATGCATAGATTATTTCAGTATGATATAATCTACATGGATTATATCAGTATGATATCATCATTTTTTTTTTATTTCAGTATGATATAATCAACATAGATTATTTCAGTATGACATCATCAAAATAGATTATTTCATTATGATATAATCAACGTAGATTATTTCAGTATGATATAATCAACATAGATTATTTCTGTAGGATATAATCTGCATATATTATTTCAGTATGATATAATCTACATGGATTATATCAGAATGACATCATCAAAAAAGATTATTTCAGTATGATATAATCAAAATAGATTATTTCAGCAGGATATAATCTACATAGATTATATCAGTATGACATCATCATAATAGATTATTTCAGTAGGATATAATCTACATAGATTATTTCAGTAGGACATCATCAACGTAGATTATTTCAGTATGATATAATCAACATAGATTTTTTCTGTAGGATATAATCTGCATATATTATTTCAGTATGATATAATCTACATGGATAATATCAGAATGACATCATCAAAAAAGATTATTTCAGAATGACATCATCAACATAGATTATTTCAGTAGGATATAATTTGCATATATTATTTCAGTATGATATAATCTACATGGATTATATCAGAATGACATCATCAAAAAAGATTATTTCAGTATGATATAATCAACATAGATTATTTCAGTATGATATAAGCAAAATAGAATATTTCAGCAGGATATAATCTACATAAATTATATCAGTATGACATCATCAACATTAATTATATCAGAATGACATTATCAACATAGATTATTTCAGTAGGAAATAATCTACATAGATTATATCAGTATGACATCATCAAAATAGGTTATTTCAGTATGATATAATCAACAAAGATTATTTTAGTACGACATAATCAAAATAGATTATTTCAATTGGACATATTTGAAATATTTGTTTTCTGTAGGAGGTAATCAACATAGAATATTTAAGTAGAATTTACTTAACATAGATTATTTTATTGGGACATAATCATAAGACATAAAAATAATTAAACTGGTCACTGAAAATAGGTTCTCATATGTATTACATGCAATAATGATAATAAATAAAACGGAAAGATGTGTTTTATGTAACACTGTACTTGAATTGAAATGAAAACTACCATGACGAAGGTTGTCATCTGAAATTGATTGAGTTGATAATTAAGTTAGATTTACCTTTGTTGGAATTCATACCGAACGATTCTACTAGTTAACACTTAACCTACAGTACCATTAATTGTGATGTATTCGTATCACTAATGGTGTTATCTTATAGGTATGTAGTCTTCATATCCAATCGACCTCATACGATATTCATATGAATTGTCCAAACAATTAGTTATATAAGTTGACTACCCAATATTCCACGTATTGCTTTATGTTCCTGGATTTCTTCCTTTGTATTATATAGAAAATAGTTAAACAAATATTAATTATGGTTTTCGAATACAACAGTGAGAGGCGAATCTTTCATAAAACACAAAGTAGTCACTTAAAGCTATAATGCTTCACTTCTGTGTTACCCGTGCTGGTTTACTTCATAGTGTATCATTCATAACATGTTTATATCTTGGCCATGTCATTACTTGCTCTGGCAAGCTGCTGTCAATTGTTGTATATCTATCAAGCTATTAATCAATTACCACTTTTAAAAAAAATCTATGCTAACATTACATTGTCTCATGTCTTAGGTCTGACATTACGTCAATGAGTGTGTCTCTACCTGAGTTTTTTCAAGCTATATTTAGAGGTTTCGAAATGTGATGAGACTTTGCTACAAATGTATTTATCAACTGCTAGTGCATCGTCTTAACGAAACATCCTATATCATTTACATGCAAAGTATGTAATTCTAAAATGCTTCAGTATTTTCCAGCTTTGGTATTATTTCGCTACTTTGTTGAACTATTCGCCTACATGGAAGGTTTTACATTGTACCTATCTCCTTATTTGTCGATATTGACTTAAAAATGTTCCTGGAAATTCAATATTTGGTTGTTGCTCATAGATTGGTGTTTTCGTATTTCATTATGTAGATTTTTTTTCTAATTTTTAAGCATTTCCCGTTTTGATAGTACAAGTTTATCATATTTAATAGCAAATGCAAATACGATGTCAGAAAGCTCCTGTTTGAATTGCTGTACTTGCACTCGATGCAAAAGGCCAAAGTAAACAATTAACCAGCACAAAATAGCTATATTGTTAACTTACATGTAGGACTTCTAGGTGGTACTTTCTGTCAAAAGATATTTACCTATTACAGTAGTATTTCTCTATAATGCTTTAAGTATTTTCCTGTTTGGTAGTATTTCCTTATTTGCAATATTTTTCTAAATGTTTAGATATTTTTCTTATTGCTGCAATTGATAACATGTAAAGAACATAATAATTTTGGAACTGTTTTGAACGAGCTAAGCTCGATTGAGCTTCAATATGCTTAGAGAGATGATCGATAACTTTGACAAACTTCCTATAAATAAGTTATGTAAAACACGTGACGTTATTCTACTGTTCCTACAGATGATAGTTAACAAATAACAAATTTTCATTGAAGTAGCTATAACAGCTTAAATCCCATGTAATTTGTTCTCATATACACTTATAACTTGATCGCATTTTAGAGCTATGAGTGACTTTTATATAGGTCAAAAAGGGTATTGAATCAGACCTACAATGTACCTGTTAAAGTCCGAGACGGTCGATCTTTACTTTAATATAAACGACATAAATGTTTTCAGAAAATACCACACTTATCGATAAGTTCGAATAAAAGTATTGAAATGGTCGTCAGAAGAAAATCAATACCCTTAACTACTTATTGATAATATTTGTCTGAAATACACAATGACTTTATTTTATAAGTACGAGCCAATGTTTTTTTCATCGACCGATGGATTAACCTCCATGACGTGTTCATGATCCTTGGACTGGAGTTATGACAACTCGCCAGTGTTTATTATTCATTTTGCATTTTTAAGAAAGAAATAACACTGAAACGTTTTATTTCTATTTTCTTATATTGTTTTTTTTTTTATTCTTTGGTCACAATTAACATAATTGGCACAATGTGGAAGTTTGAAGAACATTTTTATCGAGTTCAAATAAATTTTTGTCTTAAGTTATTTCCAAAACTTGCTGATGGCTCTTTCCTTTAAAAAAAATAAAGTCAACTAACTCGAATAAATATGACAAGAAAACATGGCCTAATAAGGATCTACAAACATGGCCTGTTAAGGAAATACAAACATGGCCTGTTAAGGAACTACAAACATGGCCTGCTAAGGAACTACAAACATGGCCTGTTAGGGAACTAGAAACATGGCCTGTTAAGGAACTAGAAACATGGCCTGTTAAGGAACTACAAACATGGCCTGTTAAGGAACTACAAACACGACAGCTTTATTATTGGACAATATGTCCATATCACGTCAGCATTGTTTAATGAGTACAGCTTAAAACATATGAGTCCCGATACGTATTGATTACAAAAAGAAATTAAATGCTAGTTTAGTACACATGTCTACGACACTTATACTATTGTATTGATAACTAATACAAGCTGAAGAATAATAAAATCATACTTTGACGAACGTTTATTATTGTTTTTAAGTGATCCATATATGATGACGATACAACGCCTCGTTAAAGAGCAGGACACGAGAATGCCCAACTGGAGTAGACTGGACTTTTGTCATACCAGTATGTATTTAGTAATATATCAGTATTCAGATTGATTAACTACGTGAACTATTTCTATAGTCCAAGACATTGGAGAATATCGACTGAGGTGTGCTGCGAACACGAAAACCTCATTATGTTCTATATTCTGGTGAAGATTGATTTCTCCTTAATGTACTTTGTGACTGATGCTTTTAAGCACCATAGAAGCGGAAATACTAAGTGTTTTTCTCAATTAAGAAAATAATTGCTGCATGATAAATCAATGAAACTCTTTTGTTTAGTTTACTTTAACATCGCTACTGTCGATTTTATTCACAATTAACCAATACTATTTTGAACAGATACGTCGTTACATTGTAGCAATAAAGATGTGATGTATTGGTGAGGTAAAGTGTTTCTTTTTTCTTTGTTAATGTGAATTACATATTTCGTGAAATAGTCAAAATGATTCCAACCTCAAAAGCTTTCCGTAATATTAAAGGTATTTACGTCATTAAATAGCTACATTTGTGACAGCATTTATGTGCTGAACAAACTACTAAGTACATTTTATAGCTGTACTATTAACCCTAACCCTAACCCGTGTAGCTCGCTCGGTCAATGATTGAAGTTTAATAATGATGAGGTTGAATTTCGTTTAAACATATAACAATCATAAGTGATACGCACAACATAGTTGTGTTACACTTCAAGGTCAAGGTAAATCTCAATAATCTATATGACATTTTACGCCATACAGAATCAACCTAACATGAACTTGCAATGTTCGAAAAACACCCCAAAACAGACATGTTGCTATACAAAAGAAACATATCTATGCAGTTTACCACTTTCACATCACAGCGGTATTAATCCACAAATAATTGTCATCATAAAGGATGTGTCGTTATAAAGAATGGCATTATAAAGAAAGTTGACTAAATATCAATGACCTTATAATGGATAATTACTTGGTACTTGACATGCATATATGTAGGTTGAATTATATTAAATTGTATTATGTAATTGATCAATACAATTGATACAGTAAAATCATTTCACAGTTAAATCCTATTCTTTCGCACACTCAAAAATGTAACTCTGAGAAGTTTCCTGGGAAAAGGGAGATAACTCTAGTGAAAAGTTTACAGCACATGTTTTATGAATTGTTTTAATGATTTACACCGATAAATCTATATTAGACACTTAGCTATATAATTGATATCAATTACTTATTGGTTTGAATATCTATACAATCTGTTAATCTGACATTTGCATGTAAATGTGTATAACAATACCGGTAATACTATACGATGCCCGGAGGACTACACATCTGATAACTTCGCACAGCATTACATGGGAAAAAACTACAGGTAGAGGAAAATGATGACCTTTCACCAAATTGTCAAGGAATAAACATACTCACACGTTTATAACAATTAAATGTACATGATTAATACCTTGTTTTCCTGAATAAGTAGCTAATATTGTTGTCGTTTTTCGTTCTGACATTGTTTGCGTTCTGCCATCGTTGCGGTAAAACTGCATGGTTCTCTACCGGATATATGCATACCCACTCGCACATGCGCAGCATATACTTTCAAGTAAAAGGTTAGCGGGAAATTCAAATTAAGCAAACCAGAATAAAACTCATACCCAGAGTATTTAACATACGATTAAAAAACGGCATCTCACAAAATAGAACAAATAAACTTTGAAACTCTGACATTTACACTCCAACCAAAATCATACAAGATTTTTACCCGAAAAAAAGGTCAGTGTTTAAATCCTTTGATACACATCAAGAATTGTCCATATCTTATTCTAAACACGATATCTAGTCCAACACAGCAGGTGTTCTTACAAGGGTACCATACACCAATAAAGTACAAAGAGTTAATGTTCGACGAGTAGCACAAGCTTGTGAATGATATTATGAACGATATTATGGATGATGATGAAGCACCTTTATTGCCCATCTTCACTTTTACCCTTCTCGCGAGTCCATCATCATCTGCGTTGGCTGCTACGACTTAAGCAAGCGGCCACTGACTGTGTGGAAGATCCACGTCCTTTACAAGAACAATGTCGCCAATACGAATGTTACGACGCGGTTAATGCCACTTTCGTCTGAGAGAGGTCTGAGCCAGGTATTCCCTTTTCCAGCGTGCTCAAAACTGTTTGGGTAGATATTGGACACGTCTCCAACGTTTCCGTAGAAAAAGTCCCCCTTCACAAAGTCACATGGTGGCGGTTGTAGATTTTGTGGTTATAATGTGATTCGGAGTAAGCGGTTCCAAAGCGTTCGGGTCATCAATTTCATTGACGACAAGCGGACGACCATTCAATATAGACATTGCTTCGTAAGCGATGAATCATCTAATCTTCACACAGTATATATGGACACAGTAGCAGAACAGAATTAAGGACATTGCGGACAGTCTTGATATGCCGTTCCCACACCCCGCCAGCATGGCTCGAACTGTCGTTCAGCCAGAAATGATGTTAGCTTGTTCACAGTTCTTTCCTTTTCAATTTTGCAACGTAGACCACTGATGAATGCATCGGTCGACATGTCATCGAGCATTTTTATGTGGATGGCTAGAGTGCACATGCAGTTACACAAAAGTCCGTAAAGCTTCTTTTCCTTGCGTCCTTGTTTCACCATGAAGGGTCCAAAAACAGTCCATACCACAGCATGTGAAGATTGGAGACGGTTGGACGCGATCTTGAGGTAGATCTGCCACCCTCTGGGATTCTGTCGGACGTCTCAATTTTCTACAAACCACACACTAACGTAGACAATTTGCAACAGTTTTACTTCCTCCCACAATCCAGAAACCGTACAAATCGAGCCTGTTTAACGTCATACCTCGTCCCTGATGTTGAACTTCTTGATGAACATATGTAAGAAGCAGTCTCGTCACATGACAATCCTTTGGTAGGATTATTGGGTGCTTGTTTGAAATAGGACAATCGGCCTTACTCAAACGGCCTCCTACACAAGAGTGTTGATCGAGTCCTGGAAAGCACGTGTTTGAACGAGTCCGAGGATGGTCCGTTCTGCCTTTTGCTTTTCCTCCACAGAATAAGGATGCGTCCCTTTAACTCCGTTTGACAATCTCTGACAAATACGGCTGTAGACCAACACGAGAATCTATCAAGACGGTCAATGATATTGGGGAAGCTTGTCGTTCCCGTGCAGAAGGACTGATATTAGAACCCTGGAATCACGATGGAAAAGACGTTTCCGAAGTTATGTATATTGAAAAATATAAGCGACATATATAAAGATTGGAACTATTAATTACTTTGAGAGCAACAAACATAATCACCTCACTAGCTGGATAGAGTTCCTACCTTTTTTTTTCTTTTCCATAGACAAAAACATATTCATTTTAACGTAATACATAGTAGTATAGTGACATGTGTACATAAAAACAAACATGCATGCATGCACTCATACTTATCATTCATATATAATATACATACATACATACATACATACATAATTAACATAATATATAACATACATACATAACATACATAATACATATATACATACATACATTCATGCATATATACATACATACATTCATGCATATATACATACATGCACGCATGCACACATACATACATACATGCATGTATGCATACCTACTAACATAGGCATGTATGTCTACACGTCGGCACACATACATACTGGTACATACTTATACGCATGCATGCATGCATGCATACCTACGCACATAGGCATGTATGCCTGCACGCAGGCACGTCAAACATGCAAACATAAATTCATTTATACACATCTCCACATGCACGCACAAACGGATGTACGCACATATATACATACCCACGCACATACAAACACATGTACATATGCACGCACATACACACACGCGCAGATACGCTCGTATGCTGTAAGCACATTAGTCATTAAAGGAATTGTAGGACTGTTCGCCAGTTCTCTGGTCTACTAGATTCCAGGGGTCTGATTCAGCATGTGACAGAAGCTACACACACCCATGGCCACACAGTAGATGTGGTCATAACGAGGGAAAATAACTCAGTCATTCATGGAGCTATTTCAGTGATTGATCCATGTCTAAGTGATGTAAAGGGGAACCAATCCGGTGATCATCTTGCTGTCCACACAACGCTGAATTATAGTAAGCCAGCTCGTGCAAGAAAAGAAGTGAGCTTCCTGAAATTCCGCGAAATTTCAATACCAGATTTCAACAATGCCATTCAGTCTTGTTCCGCCCTTCAATCTACTGAAGGCGAGGTTGATGATCTTGTTGAAGCATACACATATGGTATAGAAGCCCTATAAGGGAAACACGCACCTCTGCAAACTAAGGTGATAACTGTGAGACCAAATGCCCCGTGGTATAAAGAAAATCTACGCGTAGAAAAACAGAACCGTAGAAAAGCAGAGAGACAGTGGCGACGGACCAAATTAAACGTTCACCAACAGATGTATAGAGAGTAATGTCAGCTAGTTGGTTCAGTACTCTTTAAGTCAAAGAAGGCTTATTATTCGGAAAGAATCAAAGAATGCGGCAAGGATAATAGACAGTTTTTTAGACTCACCGAAAAACCTATTGGGACAGAGATCTGAAATTATCCTACCAAGCTGTAAGTTTGAAAAAGACTTAGCAAGCAAGTTCAGTGTTTACTTTCTGAATAAAATCAGCTCAATCAGGAAAAATATTACCGAAGTGAACACCTCTGCTGACATTGCCATCTCTGTCATGACTGCTGACATTGCATTTGATGGGGAACCATTGGCAAAGCTCTCACCAACAACACAGGACGAGTTTCGCAACATTATCATGACCTCGCAATCAAAGTCCTGTGAGCTTGATCCACTGCCTACAGACCTATTAAATCAATGTCTTGAAGCACTGCTTCCTTTGATTACCTCAATCATGAACAAATCATTGGCTGGGTCAAAGGTTCCATTATGTTTCAAGAAGGTACATGTCAGACCGTTGTTAAAGAAGCCTGGAATGGACAAGGAGGTGTTGAAAAACTACCACCCAATTTCAAATCTGCCTTTTCTGTCTAAGATCTTGGAGAAGGTTGTGTCCCGGCGTTTAGAGGTTCATCTCCATGCAAACAGTATCCATGACAACATGCAATCGGCCTACCGCATGGGACACTCTACTGAGACGGCCCTCCTACGTGTACATAATGATATAGCTTCTGCATTGGATAACAAGTGCAGAGCGGTGCTTGTCATGCTGGACTTGTCAGCTGCATTTGACGTCATCGACCATGGCATACTTTATAAACGTCTGGAATACTCTTATGGAGTGACTGATACCGCACTATGCTGGATACAGTCTTACCTGAGTGAACGACGACAGTGTGTTGCCATCGGATCTGCCACCTCACATGACAAAGTACTAGATTTCGGGGTTCCTCAAGGGTCGGTGTTAGGACCACGAAAATATTGTATGTACTCCAAACCGATTGGAGAGATTTGTCGTCGCCATAGCCTTCGCTATCATTGCTATGCTGATGACACACAAACTTACATGGTCATCAAACCACAGGACAGTTGGAATAACGTCTCAGAAAGTCTGGAAGCTTGTCTGACAGATATCAGTATCTGGATGAACGCCAGCATGCTTAAGCTTAATCAGGAAAAGACGGAACTAATCGTCTTTTCCCCAAAGTGTCAGCAAACAATGGCTTTTCAGCTCAAGGTTGGTGCCAGAACTATTGAGACTGTTCCAGCTGTTAAAAACCTAGGGGTATACTTTGATAGTTCACTGAACATGGAGAAACAAGTGAACGCTATTGCCAAGTCCTGTTACTACCAGATCCGGAACATCGGCTGTATTCGGCAGTTTTTAACTGCAGTTGCATGCAATATTTTGGTGCATTCATTTGTTACCTCTCGGTTGGATTATGGTAACGACCTGCTCTGTGGTATATCTGACAAACTAACTAGTCGTCTGCAGAGGGTCCAGAACACTGCAGCACGGTTAGTTACTCGTATTCGAAAGAGAGAGCACATCACTCCTGTGCTCTATTCGTTGCACTGGTTACCTGTACGATACAGTTCGCAGTACAAAATTCTGGTGTACACATACAAGGCACTGAATGGAACAGCTCTTCAGTACATACAGGAGCTTGTTACCCTTTATCAGCCGTCACGATCACTGCGGTCGGAGTCAGAATCTTTGTTGTATGTCCCAAAATCTCGGACTGTGACCTACGGAAACAGATGCTTTGGGAGGGTTTCGGCTACGTTGTGGAATAGCTTACCATCTGTAATCAGAATGTCCAATACCCTGGCCAAGTTCAAGAGGGACATAAAAACTCACTTCTTCACATCTGCATTTTATAATCTTTGCAAAGACGTTATGTAAATACCACCCTTTTATTTGTTCAATTATGTGCACATTTCTTGCTTAAATGTATAAAAGTGATTGTAAACCTTTGTTTTTTGTTTTCACAATTATAACCATTACTATTATCCATATGTTGTAAAGCGCTTTAGAGTTATTTCACAAATTATATAGGGCGCTATATAAATGATGTAAATTACTATTATTATCATTACTGAGGTCACAATTAAATGCTTCCGGGTTCAGACCCCACGAATGAAGTCTCTTAGAAATATAAGTACATGTACTTTAGTAAAAACTATACTACATGTATGCCTCTTAGAACTTTGTGTTTGTGTAAAAGTTTGGAGTTAAAATACTGTCGAGATATTAATCTAACAATTTCTGTCTCAAATTTTTATATTGTGCAATTATTTTGTGGTGCAGGGTGCTGTGTGAAAAGGCCTGTGTTTACCTCTACCCCTGACCCGGAAGTTTATTTTTGACATGCAGACGATTATCTCAAGAAAAAGGCCAACATGCTATGTTGAAATTTTGATATTTTACTCCCAAGATGTTGCTCTTGGTTAGATGGAAAGTTGGCTATCGGATATTGGTAATTTGTTACGAAATTGAATGTTACAATGAAACATATAGTAAAATTAATTTTGGTTTTAGTCCTATATGACTGGTCTAAAAATGTTTTTTTATTTCTCAGATCCATTTTTTTTGACCGATTTCGATAAAATTTGGCATGCTTATTCTATGCTGCATCTCTGATTTTTTGAATCAATTAGTTTTAATGAACAAGTTGAATTTGATTAAAAGTTAAAGTTTAAAATTCATTTTTATTTTAAATTTTGATACATTTTTTTGGGCACAATGTTTAAATATACACACTTAAATTTGCATATTATGTGTTTTTATGTGTTCATACCTGTTTTTGAAAAGTTAAATGGGAGAATTCTAAATTGAAAGCGGCTTGATTGAAAAAACAACAAACAAGTATTGTTGAGGGTATTAGCTATTGTATACACAGATACAACATTGTCCGACTACTCCCACGTGTAGGTTCCCTCTTTAGGAAGTCATATATATGTAACTTTTATTTTGTTTTGTTACATATTTCTTGAATTTGGAATTTTGTCTTTGAATTCAAGAAAGTCCTCAAATAAAATGTCATTTTTCTCTCAATACAGGTGGTCCTGAGATTGATTGTTTCTCCTGGTTCGATGCAGTGTTGAATCAAGTTGACCTTTCCTGTAGTCGGACTTCCTGGCAGACTTTGACCTGTTTGCGTGCTCTTTGTGCTGTTCCACCAACAACTAAAGATTTCTCTTCTTGACATCAGGTTTGTACTGACGCTGGTGCTGATAAATTTCCTCTGAGCTTATTTGGTCCAGCTGATGTCGAACCTCCTTACTCAGAGTTCCGCCTAGACGTTGTACTTTCTGCTGATTGGCCTTGCCCGCGGTATTATTTATGGTTAAAATTGTGCTGTCTAACCGTCCCTCAGCATTTCTTCCGAAATTCTGTTGCATTGGCAAGGAAACATTCAGCGTCCGGTGACATCCCTCATTCTTTTGGATGTGTTGAGTCGCATTGATTGGACTGTCTCGGTGCTAAGTTTCATTTTCAGTAGTTCCAGCACTAACATCTCATCATCTGATGTCATCTGCAGGCGTGAATTTTGTTGTCACTTAGGAACATTGAGCGTGTCCACCAGTTGTCACTGTCACCCCCAGAGCACACGACAGAATACTGTTTGCATTTGAAGAAGTCACCGGAGTAGCACGAAACAGTCGCATCAAGCACAGCGGGTAAACGATCAGACTGCTCCGGGCTTTCAGGTCCTGAGAAAATATTTGCTCCCATCAGTCTGGTTCGGCCAGGAAACATGGACTCACTGAACTTGGCACTGTTAGACTTCCGGAACTGTGCCTTACCTAAATGTGTTGGGTCGGTCAGTCTCACGACCTTCCACATGGGATCTAGGGCTTGCATGGCCTCCTCAATGCATTTGGCTCCAGTACCGTCCCCGTCAGTCGTGGCGTACTTGACCAAAATACCTTGACTGGTCAGCTGATTTCCAATGTTTTTTCCCCATGGCATGCTCTGACAGGCCGTCGTATCGGTCAATGTTGGCTGTGCAGTAAGGGTGGCCTCCAGGACAGTTGGCATCATATCCATTTCCCCTCAGCCAAGCACCAGTACAGCACAGCTTGTTCTGAAGTGTGCGTGCTACTATTCACTTCTTATGAGTTGATGTCTCAATGCCCAGACTCATTCCCTGTGAGGCATTCATGCAAGGTTTCTTAGCACTCCCAAATGTTGTGCTGTTGTATCGCCCGTCCAGTGCTATTCCGATAGTGCTCGGATTAGCATCCCCTCTCAGGTGGTTAACCTCCACTACCTGTCTGGTCTTCTCGGCCATGTCTATTTTGTTGAGTGCTATTATCTCATTGAACACCAGGTTAGCTTGTCGCTGCATCCCACTTTTTGCCCCGGAAGATATGTTGAGGTGTCCGAGAAGCAGTCTGGCTCCTTTGGTGCTGACAGACTGGCCACACAGAGCTGATAGTAGGTACCTGTTCACAAGTGCTGGCTTTGGTCCGGGCTTATTTGTGTCCGCTCTTCTGTAGAGCTTGTGCAGTGGAGACCGGTAGCTGCACCTAGCACACCGCACGGAACAACTCCATCCCAGGGCCCGTTTCCTCTCGGTGTAAAGTTCAAACTCTGGGATTTTGCATGTCTCGTAGTGTTTTTCTGCATGGAGTCTGAATACAGAATTCCACATCTTTACCATTACATATGTAGAGCACATCAATAGTTCTGTTTCCCTCGATATTGT
Organism: Mizuhopecten yessoensis; assembly: GCF_002113885.1. Taxonomy (NCBI): domain Eukaryota; kingdom Metazoa; phylum Mollusca; class Bivalvia; order Pectinida; family Pectinidae; genus Mizuhopecten; species Mizuhopecten yessoensis. The sequence continues at coordinate 61,369 of NW_018404966.1, forward strand.
CCGGTTCAGAGTCTGAGTCTTCACGAGGAGCTGTTGATGGACGAAGTATCCGATCTGGACATGGTCTGTCTTCTGTGTCCGAGGCTATAAGTGATCCACCATCATGACTAGGTTTGGTCACCAGCTTGAACTCCTCTGTAGTTAGCCTTCTGGTAAATACAGCCTGGTCATTTGGGTGTTCAGCTTGATCTTCTCCAGGCATAAGTGTCTGGCCCTTATTCTTGGGAATATTTCCAGGTTGAAAATGATTTTTCCCCCTCTTAGTATCTCCATTCATAGTAGTAATAGTAGTAGTGGTTAGTTGTGTTGAGAATCCAAAAGCAAAGTGGTGCTGACCACTTGTCTACTCATTCTTGTAGTTTGTTTGTTATCAACTTTAAAGATGATGATTTAGAAAACAGGAGAGCCTTTACATTAAAGAGATAGGTCCCTTTCACACACCCCACCCCCTGCCTTTGGCACTGGCTATCTGTCTATGTGTGTGTTTGCAGGCGACTGTGGGTGCGTCCATGCGTGCAAGTTATCTCTATGATAATTGTAATTGTCTCCAGAGTATTTTGTGTAGATATGGAGACTGAATGATGGTTTTGGCACTATTTAAATATTCATTTAATGAAAGATTCAAAAAATTTAATGCAAAAATTTAAATTTAAATTCTTAAAAAAAAAATAGTTGAAGATTATAATGTAAACACTTTATTTGAGTAAGTGGAGATATTATTCGACTTCATAAATCACTTTACAGAATTGAAATATCATATTTTTTTCAGAAGATATGATATTTTCCCTGACCCTTGCAGTTAGAAATATATGTAGAAAATGTCTGTCAAACTCAGTACAAAATCACAGTATGATAGTTTTTTTTTAAATTCATCATAACTTCTGTTTTATATGTCTTAAAGTATTTCCTATAATAGGACTTAATTTTCCCTGAAATGCTTCCGGGTTCAGTACCCGGTTCAGTACCCACGAATGAAGTCTCTTAGAAATATAGGTACTTTAGTAAAAACTATACTATGCCTCTTAGAACTTGGTGTTTGTGTAAAAGTTTGGTGTTAAAATACTGTGGAGATATTAATCTAACAATTTCTGTGTCAAATTTGTATAGTGTGCATTTATTTTGTCGTGCAGGGCGCTATGCGAAACGTCCTTTGTTTACCTCTACCCCTGACCCGGAAGTTTATTTTTGACATTGGTGACACATGCAGACGATTATCTCAAGAAAAAGGCCAACATGTTATGTTGAAATTTTGATATTTTACTCCCAAGATATATTATTCTTATACAGTACATAAGTTTGCATTGTGAGATGTTATACTTGTACAATATAATTTGTTTGGCAATGCGATATGTTATAGGTATATAGTAAATAATTTGGCCTGGTGATATGTTATAGTTATAAATTACACAATTTTGAATTGTGAGATGTTTTACTTATACAGTATGCTATTTTGAATTGTGATACATGATACTTGAACAGTACACAATTTGGCTTTGTGGTATATATGTTACAGTTATACAGTATACAATTTTGCATTGTAATACATCATAGTTACAGTACACAATTTGGTATTGTCATATGTTATACTTGTACAAGTTTACAATTTGACATTTAAACAGAGGAAAACAATAAAAATCCTTTTACTTCGTAAGAACTTGTTTGTATTTTATGCAGATATGCACACGTTTGTACACTGCTACACATACACAAGTTTATATACATATACTCGCATACAGAGCTATACATGTTCATGTATAATATACATATTCACATATATTCAGTACCCACGAATGAAGTCCCTTATAACTTGGTGTTTGTGTATATTCACATATAAATATAGACTATACTCAACAAATACATACATGTAACTACTCATAATCTAGGGAGATCAATGTTTTAGGAGTTGACACATTTCAGCAGTGTACATTATACCCTTTTTGGGTGTATAAGATACATATATATTAGCAAGTTATTAGCACATGTATATATTAATGTGTATAAAGGGCTACACATACATATAAAAAAGGCAACAATATCTGATTAGTGTAATTCTTAAGGGTATATGGGTGACCAACTGTTTGAGGTTCATTCACTTGGCTTTGGTTTTCAAATAATTTCGGGTTTTTTTTGGACTTAGGTGAATGGGTTTTTCCATTCATTCCAAGTTTTGTTGAATATTTGGATTTGCATGTTTTTTTGTGACAGGATCATTTCGTATGTAAATGTTTGAGTTAGATATTCTTTCAATCGTATTATTGAGAGATTTCCTGTTTTCTTTGAATTACAGAATATGTAGTATTTAGTGTATATAATGATGATGTTAGTTTGTTTTGTTTCATTAGTATCTCCTGTGACCCCAAATAGAATTGTACTTATATCAAGGTCAATATTTTTACCAAGTTTATTATGAATCCATCTTCTAAGATTTTCCCACAAGTTGTGGGTTTCATACATTCCAAAATAAGTGTGCTATTTGTTCAGGGTGTGCTCTACAGAGTGAACAAGTATCAGAGTCTTTAATACCAATTGTTTTTAAGTATGAATTAGTGGTAATATTCCGGTTCATGATTTTATATTGGAACCATTAGATTTTTGTTTCTTTTTTGGTTTGGAAGGGTAATTGATATATTTGGTTAAAATTAATTGCACTAAATCTATCATCTGATTTCCATTTTTTTTCTGCTGTATTTTGACATGTATTTTGTTTATTCAATAGTGTGGTGTACATATCTTTACTTCCCTTGATGAATTTAAATATTATTTGTAGATGAAATGGAATGAAGAGCCTGGGGTGGTTGTTCTTTCATTTTGTTAAGTCTATATTCAGTGTATGTACAGCTTTTTTAATTGATTCACAGATGCTTCTATACTGGAGAAAGTTGTTTGAGTGTATTTTGCAGAATGTCATATACAAATTTTACACCTTTGACATGCATGTTTTTATAGAGGAAAGAGTAATTATTGATCAAAATATTTGGGTTATACCATAGTGTTGATTCTTGAAAATTTGTAAGTGTTTTGGGAGGATTGTTTTCTGTGATGGTTACCCAAGCTTCAAGAACATCTTTCCAGAATTTATGGGTTGATTTGATAAGTTTTAAGTGGTCTACATTGAATTGTGATATATTGTGTGTGCAAGTTATTTCCGCTTTAAAATAATTAATACATTCTTTTGTTTTTGCTGTGAGAAGCCGTCTAATCCAAATGTATTTGAGGCTAATAATAAATGTATCTAAGTCAATCATTTGTAATCCTCCGTCTTTATAATATTTCACCATAGTTTGTCTTTTATTTTTTTGTGTTTGACTGTTATATGAATTTGAAAAATGAAGTGTTTAAGTACTGAACGGTGTTTTTGCTCGGGTTAGGTATTGCAATGAACAGATGTTTTATTTTGGGGATTATGAGAGATTTAAGAACTACTTCAAATCCACCAATCCATCGAAATCACTCATCAACATTTGAAATAGATATTTGACAAGTTAATCGAATTGTTTAGATCGGCTGTTCTTTTGTGCGCGCTTACATTTGTCACGCCATAATTATATTTCACAAGCTGGGCAGTACACTTTTTGTTGCTATTTAACCTTCATATATTTTGGAAGGATTTTTCATTTCCAGTCAACATTTTACCGATAAACGATATGCAATTAGCTCTGACGTCCAGCTTTCTACCGGATGTTTATTTTAATCAGTCAAATTCACCAATCCATCGAAATCACTCATCAACATTTGAAATAAATATTTGACAGATTATAAAAACTATTTCTAGTCACGTTCGCGGTATGTTCAGCGGAACAACTGACCGTGAGCTTGACACGTGTCAAGTACATCAAGAAATAAAAACGTGTTTGTCTGTTAGCAAATACATACATTTGGTCCGTGTAACCTGATTCGACAAGGGAAACCAGTTCCACAACTCATTTGTTTATATTTGCGGGAGAGGTTTTTGAAAGAGTGCTGGTCTGTTGGAAAATAATACATGCACGTGTACGGCCTATCGTCAAATAATACTAGTTATCAACAAATGAAATGTGTCGTTACATCAATTACGTGGTAGAATTTCTATTATATATCAATATTTGATACATTGAAAATATGTTTCATTCTGATACCTACCATACGTATTTGTTACCAGAGGTTGATACAACGTCATCAATAATATTCAACATCGTCTAAAACTTCAGCTCGATACAAACAGACTTACTTATACTTTGCGATACGCTCCATTATTATATTTTGTGTGATATCGATTTGGCATCGATCATTTAAAAAACATTTATTGGTTTTTCATGTTTATAGTCTGAGCATGCTGTAGACAATCTGCTGTTACAGAAAAATCATTACACTGGTTAGTTTAACCTGTATATGCTGTTGCCGCATTAGTGAGAGTTCCTCGGGTGAGTAAATACTGGCGGTCGGTTTATTCAATTAATTAATGTATAGTTGTATTATATTCTGTGTTTATGATTGATATTGGCTTGCGTATATTTAATGAAGTATATAACAGGATAAATGTGTAATTAATTTAAAATAGATAATTTGATTGGGATAAATATGGACATACTAAATGTTTACTTTGCGATCCAATTCAAAAAGGTCTATAATTCGCAAAGTGCAATGAATCAGACTCTTTTCTGTACCTATCAACTACGAAAAATACAACATGTATTCGGTGCTATAGATCAATAACCACATGCTACACGGTTAAGTCTAATTGACGTTCTCTTGCATGTAGAACATGTAGGGAAGCCTTTATAAACAGCAGGGACCATATCAGCGACAGTTCAGCGACAGATATTCCACAGGGACTTAGGACCATATCCGAAACAGTTCAGCGCCAGATATACCACTGGGACTTAGGACCATATTCGAAACAGTTCAGCGCCAGATATACCACTGGGACTTAGGACCATATTCGAAACAGTTAAGCGACAGATATACCACCAGTACTAACGGCCTTATTCGAGACAGTTCAGCGACAGATATACCACTGGGACTTAGGACCATATCCGAAACACTTAAGGGACAGATATACCACCAGGACTAACGGCCGTATTCAAAACAGTTAAGCGACAAATATACAACTGGGACTAACGGCCATATTCGAAACAGTTCAGCGACAGATATACCACTGGGACTTAGGACCATATTCGAAACAGTTAAGCGACAGATATACCACCAGGACTAACGGCCGTATTCAAAACAGTTAAGCGACAAATATACAACTGGGACTAACGGCCATATTCGAAACAGTTCGGCGACAGATATACCACCAGGACTAACGACCTTATCCGAAACAGTTCAGCGACATATATACCATTTGGATTAAGGGCAATATCAAATATAGTTCAGCGACAGATACCGCCGCTATATTCGAGACTCTTTAGCTTCAAAGAAACCACTGCTCTTAGGGACTATAGTCGAGATTTCTCAGCGGCAAATGAACCACTGGCCCCGAAGACACTATTCGAGACTTGTAAGCGCTAGATACAGCACAATTACTGAGTACTATACGCAAGACATGCCAGTGACATATGTAAATGTGACACCAACATATATGATCAGTGGCAATCTACAGATTTAAAGGCAAGTTGACAAAAAGGATTTTAATGGACAGGCAAGGTTATGAAGCTTCAAACAGAAAACAGGAAGACTGCAACTTCTTATGCATGACGAATGCAGAAGTAATTTTTCCAATAAGTGCAGAAATACGTGTGTAGCCTTTGTTGTCTTTATAAAACCGATCATAGATATACGTGAGTGAGATTTGAAATATCATGTTAAACACCAGTGCTTTATGAATGCATAAAAACATTATAAAAACTGTTTAGAGTGCAAAGTATCTGTACATACGAAATAGATAAAACCTTGCAGCATCCCTCACAACTAATTATGTCATTAGACATAACTGCTGTCAAAGTGCTCTATTTGACGTGTTGTTTTATAAGCATCGTGTATTTTGCACACAGTAACATACATGGCTGTTATAATGTTACGAAAGATAGACGGTTTAAAGGCTTTCGATACAATATTATCAAGAACATATCTTTTTCTCGTTGCGCAACAGAATGTTTTCTTAGATCCGAGTGTTTGTCAGTCTCGTATAACACGAACAATATACATTGCAAACTACATAGTTCAGATGACCTAGCATTTCCAGAGAGGCTATTGACGGATAACGTATCCATCTACATTGGAATGTATGCATGGAAGATGGTAAGTAAAACTATTATGCCTTCAGGTTCCGTTTCATACAGAACCATTGGATTTATATCTACCAGCGATATAACTTATCATGAGCATAGTTCTTGTATAGTCTTTCTTGCTTGCCTTCTTCCTAATGTAAACTTCTAAAACTGCCACAATCCTTCCTTAATTTCGTTGCAAATGCATTTCATCATATCAGTGCAAATGGCAGAAAATTCTTAACCGACAATTTGTTCAAAATGTTAAATACTCAAAATGCTATAAATGTACAAAACTACACCATGCAATCAAAGGACAAACAAAAACAACTTCAGATCTCAAATTGATATGAAATAATAACAGCAGTGAGTCGATGAAATACCAGCTCAGAGGGATTTACTTAATAAAAATTCAAAGACGCGACATTAAAAAAACCTTCATATAGTACTGTCGTAATATTCTGTGCATAAACGTTATTGTTACCAGTGTACGTAATTTTCATAATAATGCTTAGTGAATAATTTCCACATTTTGATACGTAACATTAAAACGTCATTTTATTGAAACGAAATGTAATTTTACATTTTCGGCTGTCATAGTAGTTAGCTATCTCTGAAGAGATAAACTGTATCCCGGAAGAGTTTCGCTGCAATTTAACTTTTGCCTCGCAAAGTAATCAAATATGAAGGGTGGAATTAACATATTGTGAATATAGATTTTACCAGTTTAGGGCATAGTTTTCCAGATATACAGCATGTTCAGGGAAAGTATTGTGCATAATATTAGCGCCTTATTATACAACATCAGTTTTAGAAAACGTTTCGGTGGCTATATTTGAATGATACTTTTTTATAATTTAATCACCTAATAAACTTTCAAACTTTTGATCAAACGTAAGCCAAAAGACCACCTTGAAATTGCATTGGAAAATGAATTATAGATTGATTTAGCTTCTAATTTAAGTGCACCTTGTATCCCGATTGCTCTTTATTAACTACTTTTAACGCATTCAAATAGTGAAAGCTACGTCAGAAGCATAATTAGAAAATACTGTGCAAAAATTGTGTTCAAGATTTTCGAATCCATTGTACGTGTATCATCCTAATTTATTTACTCTTTACAAAATACAAAATTAATAAATTACGTCCAGATTTTGGAAGTCTTTATTAAATTTTGATGAGCTAGAATTGTATCATTGATGTGTGCAAGTACACCGGACATATCGAGTATGTTATAGTGTATTCACATGGGGTTGTCACGTTGGTTATACTGGTTTACTAATAGTAGGAACAAATACATGAGGTGCTATTGGGAAATCACATTAATACTGATGTAATAAGTTCCTTTATGAAATAAATGAGAGTGAAGGACGACACATTGTTCTAGATGAAGGGTGCACTGTATATGAAACATGATATTGACCACAGCATTTACACCTTGGGTACTGTTGTATCACTTAATTAGGAGCTTTTAATCATGTATATGCATACATTTGATACTACATATAAAATGCTGGAATTATTTCAGCAATTTCACTTATCAATTGTATTTATGGACCATTCGACGCTTACTGTATATATGAATGCCATTATACATGACGTCATACATGTATGTACCTTGTTTGCCTTTATTGTAACAAAGCTATGGGAACGTCTAAGTTACCATCGCCATAATAGAAACAGGTCAAAAAAAATAAACATAGAACACTGGGCTTCAAAAATAATTTATACATTGTTTTAATAGTGGTAATCTGTATGTCATGTAAAACAGCCGAGTAAATGGACTGGATTAACATGACAGACAATGTGATATAGCGGTGCACTGTCGAGGATAATGTTTGGGATTACAACCTTTTTTTTTTATAATATTACATTCAAACTTGTGGTGGCGGATATGGTGTGTAAGAACATTTTGAATGGTTTTATATCAGGGCCCGTATTCATAAAACTGTCCTCATTCTCTAACGCAGATTCTGTGCTTAAGTCCAAATTATCTTTCTAATGATAAATAAAAGAAAAATCACAATTTTCCGTGATTTGGGAGAATTGTTAAAGAGAGAAGTAAAGCAGAAAGCTATTTAAAATGTTTACATCTGTCACATGATTTTATCGAGTTACAAAGAAACTGGTTTGAGCACAGAATCCGTGCTTAAGGGCCTGTCACACACTACCGATGTACCTCGCCGAGACTAAACTGGAGCAAAACATTAACAACGGCGAGAAAATCGACAGAACTCCAGCGAGAAAGCACTCGAAAAATCTAAATTAATACAACTTGTCTGTCACCTCAGTGTAACCGATGCGCCCTCAATGCTATACCGAGGCACCGCCGTTGTTCTACCGATGTGTCACCCGTTGACCTGAGCTATAGCGGAGTGTACCGTTACGCTGCCGATGTGCCACCGTTGACCGGAGCTAAAGCGGAGTGTACCGTTACGCTACCGATGTGCCACCGTTGACCGGGGCTATAGCGGAGTGTACCGTTACGCTGCCGATGTGCCACCGTTGACCGGAGCTATAGCGGATCGTACCGTTACGCTGCCGATGTGCCACCGTTGACCGGAGCTATAGCGGAGTGTACCGTTACGCTGCCGATGCTACGGTAGTACATCGTTATTATTTTGGCGGCGCATCATTACTACTTCGGTAGTATTCGGTAATACTACGGTATCACATCGGTACCAATACGGTACACATTTTTTTAGCTGACGATGTACTGCCGTTCTTGGTGATGTGATACCGGTGTGCTGCCGTACTAGTACCGATTCCCGAAAATCTCCAAATTTGTGCTCCGGTGTAGCTCCGGCGACCCAAATCGGCTAGTCGTGACAGGCCCTTTAAGTATGAGAACGGTTTCATGAATACGGGCCCTGGACTCATATAATTCCTGGGTGGCAGAATGTTTCACAGACGAATCCAGTATTTCAAGTATGATTCGGCAATATTCATTGTCGAAGGAGAAATGACATATTTGTGATTTGTGAAGGGGAGTTTGCAAAGGGGAGTTAACAAATTATCTATATTTTTTCTTTTTCAATTTATTCGAACTCACTGATAATTTTGTAAAACATGACCAGAGAAAAATGGTTTCTGTGGGTTTTAAGTAAAGTTTGCATACTTATTCAATAATGTAACATGTTTATTCCAATCCACTTACAGACAGATGCACTTGGTGAGTGCGCTTCGAGACCCTGTCCTGTACGGACAAGGTGTACGCCATTAAGAAACCAGAACTATACTTGTGTAATAACAGGTCAGTAAGAACTACATCTTCAATTAGATTTATCAGTTTAGATATATGTTATATCTTGAAACGTTGCTTCACGTTTAACATGTACGTTGTTTGTGTATAAACAACACTTTGATATTAGCAACAACTAGTTAAAATACATACAAACGACAAGAAACCAACTCCTAGACAGTAAGCATACATAAGGTTATTTCTGCTTTAGATATACTCTGACTACTACTTTTCACAAGAAGTAAAACACAAATTGTATTGTAGGTCTGTATCATCAATGATCCAATCAGTTTATTACATGTAGTCTAAGACTGTTGGCGTCTCTGATGTGTTTCGAAGTTTGTTAAGGTAGAGCTCTTTAACTAGTGATGTTCCAATCCGCGAGTTCGACGTAATTAAACGCAAACGATGATTGAATTACTAGTAACAGCTGGTAAAAGGATACTTGTCAATGATTTTTCAGAGTGTGACGTGGGCGTAAAAATTCCACACCTTACTGGTAGCTGGAATGTTAGAAACGTGGGACGGACTAAATCAATCAGTTGTTCATCCAACTATTATCTGAACGGATCACAGATCAAAAGTACATGTTTACCAACCGGTACTTGGTCATATACGGACTCAATTGAAGCAGAATGTTTGCCAAACCCATGAACAACATTAGAATTAAAGATTTGTATACTACTTGTTAGACCACTTCAATAAAGGTTGTTCACCTGTTGTTTGTTATTGTGGTTCTTGTTTATTATTTTGGGTGATTATGAGAGGTTGAAATCTATTAGAGCTATATTGTACTCGAATATTTTATTTACTATGTAAATTTATTCATATCTCATCTCAATCGGTTGATGAAGTTTTATAATTAATCCTAAGTGAGAAGATGTCTAATTTGGTGTTTTATAAAATTTCACTGAGAGATCAATATAAACGGACATTTAACGACAATTACATGTCATTATTCCTTACATTACTAAAATTGATATGGCAGAGAATGCTTGTGAAATTTTTCAAGCGAGTGTAAATGAAAAGTGATCTGCCTAAATTATCCTCTCAGGGCTTGGTCGTATATTGATTGGCCCATGTGATTATACTGTATAACATGAAATGTTCGTTGTGTATAAACGTTAGTGATTTTCGTGGTTGCAATTGAAACCACGACAATATCTACCACGATTTTGAATGATATACGTGTCTACTGTTTGTTAATATAGGATATCCAAGAAAGTTTGTACCACGAAACAATCTAGATGGCTTCAAACCACGAAGGAAAGTACCAACGAACATAAATATGTTTGATCCAACAACCAAAATAGATTAGTTTATTCTCAACGTCGATGGTGGCTGGGGTTAGTTCTCTACGTACAGCATACCAGTAATCATACCTTTAAGTTGCTTAACTAGCGAGCTTAACACATTGCGTAGATGTACTTCGTTAGACACTAAAAAGCCAATAGTGATTAAAGTATCCGTTACAGCTCTGAACTCTTCCGTGTCAATGTTTTCAGAATGTGAGGCTAGCGTGAAATCCCATACCTCTCTGGCTAGATTAATACATTTGCGGAACAGAAAAAATCACTCCGTCGTTCACGAACCTGTTTTTCTAAACGGATCATCGATCTTAGAGACATGACAACCAAACGGTAATTTGCCGAATACAGCCGAGTATCTTTCACTAATCAGGTGTGCCTGAATTGTTTATGTTCGCGTTGCTGGAACTAAAACCTTTTCATTTCGCATTAAATTGGTCGTATGTCATAGGGGGGAAATGCTACTGTAACAGTTATACTCTAAAGTTTACCAACAGAATCGACCGCTACCATCATTGATTGGGTTATGAATGGCTGAGGTAACACTATCGGTTGTATAGTGTACAACTGATATTGTGTCAGTTACCTACAACTATGTTCATAAAATGACGAGATCAGATCACAGAAACAGGGAAAGTACCACACAGGGACCAAATACATAACACAAAGGTCTAAAAAAATATCAGGGGAATAAGATTGAAAAACAGAAGCAGTTTTGACTGAAAGATATAAGATAGGTGGAACCTCAAAAACAGCGGTTAAGCCGAATCATCTGCAAGGGATATGAGTCCTGTTCTACATATGGCTTCCGTCATGATTTCGTCTTCCATTTATCGACCATACACATATTATCGTGGTCCCCTTTAGTAATCGTGTAATCACGAAACAGAATTGTACATAATATTCATTGTTTTTCAAAGTTACTTTTAATCATTTAAATTAAATTGCCTAAACATGAAAATCAATCAACTACTGAGAAATATTTGCACATCATAACCAGAAATAATGAGATTCTGGATCGATCCAGCAAGGTGAGAGAGTACCTGGAAAAGAAACTCATTATCATTATTAAGGATTAGGGGTCTATCAACATGCGATTATTTGTGAGTTGATTGCTTCATGTTCTCTTTAACACAGAGTACATGTTTACAATATACTTATCGATAATATTCTGCAAACATAATTAATTATACTTAAAACGAATTCCATTTCCCGTTAATTACCTCCTGTGGTATTGACTAGTGCGAAGTCTTGATATAAAGGTATATATTTTAAATAGCAACTCTCATACTGAGTAAACCCTAGCCGAGGACACATTTGTTTTTCAAAACTCAGATAAGTTCCATGCAATAACAGATATCAAAGAAGGAAAAATGCAGCACATAATCAATAAAAAAGGCAACTCCGAAAGGTTTTTGAAAACAAAAGTGACTACGAAGACACCAAAACACACGGCCATATAGCATTGCCCAGTGCAAAATGTCGGGTCTGATATTTCCTCAACCAAGTATATATGTAGGTCACCAGTAATTCAGAATAAAGAAGCAACAATAAGGGTTTAAAGAAAGTTTACAGCAATAAGGGTTAAACAAAAATACAGTAACAACAAGAAATACAATGAAGACAAAACATATGTTTCTATCTTTAATTGTTAGCATAGAAAGAAAACAAATTCAATAAGGTGTTGATGATAGCCAGACAATTTTCGCAGTTGTGATTTATTCAACAGCTTCTAAGGACTATTTTTCCTTAACAGACGTTTTTAAGGAATGGTTAATACTCATACTAAAGAGACTAGGGACTCTGGTACTTGGTGTCACTGTTGTTTTAGTTTTAAAAATTTAAGCGCCGATGGTCCTCTTAATAAAACAATAGAGAAAATGTGACGCAGTTAAACTCTAAGTGCTTCTAAACCACTTCTGGATGTAGCAAACAGAGAATGTCTTACGAAGGTAGGTAGTCTGAAGACTCGGATATCTATGTGTAATGCATAGTGACATGTATAACAAGTATTCAAAAACTGAAGGTCTGGTAATAAAGGAGGAATAAAACGTTAATCACAGGGGCAGATGTCTGTACACACAAACAGGAACCAGAGTAACGCTTGGAATCAATTAGCATATAAAATAGTCTCGTCGAATTGGGATTGGATATATTTTAATATATGTGTCACAGAGAGTTGACATTTGGAGTTAAGACGACATTAGAATAGCTTTTCGAGAACGATTAAGAAATAGGGGTACTATCTTGAATTCAAGTTTGTCTATCTCATTTTTTCTTTGTGTTTGATGATATCAACTTTGAACTAATTAAAAAAAAAATTAAGGGTTGATACGACTTCTCCGGATGTATTCTTCATTCCCAAATACAATTCGTTTGTCATGAAACAGGTTCAAAACATTGTTGAATGACTTCACATAGAATGTGTCCATGGCCATGATGTAGTCTTCTGGGTGTTGGTATATTGCACTTTTCTGGATTGCGTTGCGCAGAAGTAGCTCAGCATTTGAGTCATTGATGATCATTTTTGATGGCTGGTGGTTGGGGTATGTCCTACAGTTTGATTTTTCTGAGCAACCAGTGTGCACATTTTGATAATGCTGGACAATATTGTCCAGACTTTGTTTGAGATTTTGAGCATTTCCCTCACATTCTCTGATGCAATAATGCACATGAGTTCTTATTGATGACACTTTTTCAGAGAGTTGTGAGTGCCACGTTATTCCATGTTTGTCCTGTGGACCAAATGCTACTCCTTTCAATAGTTTTTCTACCTGTTTACCAGCATGCCAAGTGTCATTCTGATTTTTCGTGGCGTGATTCTCCCGGATGTACTCGTTGATGGAAAGGTTTCGATCATGTGCGTGTGCTGATATTATAACTGGTCCTGGTTCGTGGTCTTCAAAATGTTGATATATCTTTTAATGTCGCTGAGCATATAAATCATCATCTTTGTAATTATTTCATCCAACACAACTTTGTGTGTTTCATACCCAATACAAACAACATCAGTCTGTCGGGAGTTTTTTCTCCAACCGTGTCGGGCATCTGTAATAATTTAGATACCTTCAAAATCCTCCATCTGGCCTTCATAGTTGTTAACAGCCGTCGCCATTTCGGTTGACAATGCATCCTTACAGGAATCGTTGTACTCATACGCAACCGCTAGGTTAAAATCGTGTGCAACATGGTCACGATGGAAAACCTCGTTCAATGTTCCAATATCAGCTGCTTCAGTCAGCCTCCTGAAATGATTGGGGATTCATCATCAAAGGCGAAAAAAAAAAGAAAAAAATTATCGATTAAGAAACGTACGAAAGCGCAGGTTAAGATGTTTTAACGAAAGACTTAACAACTGACTTTTTTAAACCTCATGGTTATGAGATGATGTTGGACTGATCTGAATTTAAGATAAAGAAAAACTGTGCTTTAATCAGCGGAGGTTACAGGCATTTGGCTCCGTATGCATTACGGAATGGTGAATAGTGCTATAGTTGCCTGACATTGCTGTTGCCAGCAGTAAACAGAAAATAAAAACGGAAACATGATCAAATAGTTGTAAAAGCATCCAGAATAATTTTGGAAACACATTATCAACAGTCTCTTGGGGATATTGAGACATACTGTGAAGAAGAACTTATACCAAAGGCATTTAAAAAGTCAAATGAATTCGTAAAGAAGACTGTCCTGGGTTGCAATATTACACAGAATAGGAAACGTTATCTCGTACCGATTTATCTAACGGCGATCACACTTACAGATAATCAAAGATTCACAAGGACGTAGCTACTTACGGATAAATTGTAAACTTATTCCCTACATAATGATTACCCAAATTATAGAATATGACCTAACCATTATGTTACATGTACTCTAAGATAAAGTTCTGGCTACACCTAATTTCTTGAATTGCCTGGACAAGATGAAGCTATTTTTTCTGTTTTGTTGCGATCATTGTAGAGAGTTTATATTGTTCGGAAAACCGAAGGGATGGGGAATAAAGTTTAAATTAATAAGAAAAACGAATTATTTGAATCAGAAATTCCAGTCAGGGAAATTATCAAAGAGAACATTGTTCTAACATGTTCGAACCCTTAACAAGACATGATACCGATCCTCGGGAGACACCTCGGCACCTAGGTTCGTAAAACATACACTCAAAGGGATGTGATTGTGACGGATGTTGTAGTATAAGACTAGTAGAACTCTTAAGAAGGTTGTGCACGTCTGTCTGGTCATTTACACAGATGACCCTTGTGTCATTGAACACCACTTGAAGAAGTAAAACGAACGACTCGTTGACATGTAAAACGGATATATCCATAGGGGAAACATGGCATGCATGAGTCAGAAAATGTGTTGGAAAATATTGTGGCGAACATACAACTATATCGTTTAAAAACTGTTGTATATTACTTTAATGCTTGAGATAAAGTATAAAAGACAACAGAGTTCTCACTTATGAAATAGATTCAATTTTTCAAAAGGTGTTTAGTGAGCGCTTGTTGTTTCGGTGTATGGAACTGAAGGTGCCAGATGTACATTTTCAAAAACAATAATTTAAAAAGAGTGTAGCATGATCAGCGTCTTCAAAGCGAGATTTACGAAAGTTGAGTAGCCAATATCTTTTCTCAAAAATGAATTATTCAACGGTCACCTGTTAATAATAACTTCTAGATATACTATATTCTATTCATTGTCTTATTTTATTTAATGCATCCTCTGCATTTAGTGCCAATGCGGAGGATACCAGGCCTTTTGTACCCCAATACATGACCAGGTACTCATAGAATCAATAGAACAATGTAGAAATTCACTTATGGTGATAAACTAATCAACAAAAGCAACCGATAAGACATCAAATCATTTCATTTGACGAAACAATTGACATTCGTATTGTCTTTGATGCCTCTCAAGCGGTCTTCATTTGTTTACATTTTGCTGTCTTTAAATCCGCATTTCAGTCCTTCCTTATAATCACATTCAAACCAACCATAGAAACGGTATTGTCTCTTTCTTCATGGTTTCTAGTTGTTCACCATGGATTTTAAACAAACAACTTTACCGAATAGCGGAACAGACATGTTTAAGAGCAAGTTACTTGTTTGCATTAGTCGTCACTCCTAAGTCAGAAACTACTTGTGAATTTCCATCTTATTTCAAATTTAAGGTTATGCCATGATTGGTCCCCGATTTCTAAAAGTTTTTTTCACGTGTAATAGTGTTATGCAGTTATTGCTTATTAGTAGCTATTTTGGTTAACATGTTTATCTAGGGGATGTATAACGGAGATGTTAAATTACTACTGGACAAACAACCGCAGCACCTAGGTCCTGTGACATACAGTAATATTCTAGTCAGATAACATCTTTTTAACGAATGAAATATATTGTGTTTCTCACTCTACAGGGACTGGGTTAGACAATTAAACCATTGCAATTTTCAGCTAATAAGTCTCACAACAAATAATTCATTACCGATCTCGTTACCGTCTAACCCTTGTTTTATCGTTAAAAACAGTTTTCCCTTGGTATTAAAACTACAATGATCACACACATATAATTTTAACACATCTGTTCCAATCTGCATAACGAGTTCATAACAATGTCATTCTCACTCCATGGAAACACACAGCGGTCATAGTGACGACAGCATGGCGGCTGTAAGAAGGTGGCATATTCTTTTGCTGACATGTTTGTATATAGGCAAGTATTTCTTCTCAATTGCTATTTATGAAGAATTATAAGTATTTATTGCAAACAGCATAGAGCCAAGTGTGCACTGATGTTGGCGGCAAACCAAACCTTGTTTTTGTTTTTGACAGATTACAAAACGTTTGAGATCTGAGAACGTTCTCAACATGAATAGTCTTACCTTTCACAATATCTCTGATTTCTAATTTTAAATTAATTTTACTTTTTATTTTTTTCCATTAACGTTGTGGAGAGTATATCCTTGGACCAGATTGTCTTGGTAAAAGGAGATTGTTATCATATGTTGTTTCCAGTCTAAAAGAAGGGTTTTTTTATCCTTTGGCAAGGTCTGGTTGGTAAAAAGGAGATATTCTAGAGGGAAATTTGGAGATATTTTCGCTACAAAATCACATAAAAAGGTACTAAGTAATTTTAACTGACATTTGATTTCATTTTGCAGATGTTTTTCAGGCATATGGAGAGGAATTTTCTTTGTGCTTTATAAGACATTTTGGTAAAGAGTCACAACAAAAGCTGATCCTTGTATGTCTAGATTCAGTAGTCCGTGTCAACGTTACCAGAATGTTTGATTCGTCGACTACTGCTGTTACACTCCTTAGGAATCAAAGGCACGTTATTGATCTTACGTCATCGGACACCAACCTCCGTTCAATTGCTATCCAACATAAAGGCATAAAGGTGACTACTTCCGGGAGAGTACACATTTTAGCATATGACAAGACAAAACACAGTACGGACATTTTCATTCCAAGAGAACACAGCCACTTGGGAAGGTATTATGCTGCTTTGACCCACAGTCAGGATGGAAAACCTTGTCTTATTGGCATTGTTGCAGTTAAACAAGCTTTTGAGACAACAGTCTCTATAATTCTACCCGACACATTATCAGAGATGTTGGTATATAAAGGACATAATTACACTGGAGGTGATGTCATATGTTTGAAATTGACTTCTCAACAGACTTTCCAGCTTATATCAAACTCGGATCTATCTGGCGCAGTGATATTGTCTGATGCTAATTTGGCAATGTTCACCGGTGCAGGAAAAACGAATGTTTATACAAGTGATATTACCGATCACTTGGTGGACGCTGTTCCTCCAGTGAAATTTTGGGGAACCCATTACTTCCTAGTTAAGATAGACAATACACATACCGACTATGTTAAAATAATAGCATCTGTAGATAACACTGTTATAAAAGTATCAGATTGCCTCCAACAAACCACATTTACTATCAGAACAGCTTTTACAGACAACGTGGCATTTACAATGGAGTGTGACTTCAATGACATATCAGCAGATAAAGATATCCTTGTAGGTCATTTTATCCGACGAATAAATGAAAATCCCTCCTTATATTTTCCACTTCCGATGAAACATTTCGCTGCCTCCTACGTCGTTTCGTCTCCACCTTTGTCTATATATCAGAAATGTAAATTAGTTCTTATTGCAACCTCAAGAGCAATCGTAACCTATAATATGATCAAGGTGTTTTCACCATGGACTTCAATCCAATCAACTGATTACAGGTTTACATCGTTCATTGTACCTACCTGTTGTGTTGGAAACACCGTAGAAGACAAAAACGGACTTCCGTTTTGGGGATACCTACAATGTACTGGCCAGGATACCACAGCAGCCACAGCCCTGATGCCATCATCGTATGACATGCTCAAGGTAAGATATTTAAGACCAAGTTTGATATAGGTTTCATTTTAGAACGCGATTTTCATTAGTCAGTTCTAAACTTTACGTCTATTTTTTCACATCAGAAGTAAAATAAAATAAAATAAAAAGAATTTAATTTTCACATAGTACAGCATCTTTGGCAAGACATATTGATACTCCACATATAATTAATAAATTATTTAAAGTTACCGTGCCGCAATCAGCTGGAATAAACTGTGGTTGAAATTGCAGTTAAACATTACATAAATGCTATTAATATATTGATTTGAAATTGTTTTAAATTTCAAATACCTATATTTATGTCAAGTATAAGGTTGTAATCCTTCTCTCACCCGACTACTACTTATCTCGCCAGAAGGACGATTGAGCCCATGTTTGCGACATTTTTATGCATACGCGAATTCAAGAGAAGTCTCGTGAGCAGAATCCAACGATTTGCGGCTTTATCGTTGACTTGGTCAACGGGAATATTTACACAATAAACATGTTGCGTTTTACTATTGGTCAATTTAGTTCTTACCAGTCAAGTATAAACCTCGCGCCTCTTAGTGATGGACAAACTCTTTTTCCATCGATTTACGCTTTTGCTTTTTTTTGCTGTTAATCGGCTTCCATGTTTTACATTTTTCTCTCCGCCTGCTTGGTTGACATCGCCATCAAACCGTACGTGTCTGCGCATGCTTAACAGTATGTAAATTTGTAATTATTTACGTCACGTATGAAAAGAGCAAAACTTAGCGGCCCGATACTTTTAAATAGACACTTGTTGTTACAAAATTATTGAGGGACCAGGTGTTACCGACGTTAGTAGGGACCAACTGTGACTGAATTAAATGGTCCTGTTTTAAACGAGATTAAAAGGGATATCGTTGGCCGAGTTAAACTGGGACTTGTAACAGAGTTAAATACAGTTCTAATAATTCTGAGCATAATACGATTTCGTTACTGATTCAAACAGGGATTTGTTTTTATTGCGTTGATATGAAATAGCATTTCATGTAGACATAAATAAAGATTGGAGTAACACGGGCCTATATATCGAAAAAAACAAGTCATTGTCTTTTCAAACCATTGCGTTATAATGTAAAGAAACACACATAAAGTATTTTGTGAGGATTTTTAATGTTTATATGAACTATTATACTATTATAGGCACGTGTTTAGCACCTAGATTCACATAGAGCTTACATTTCGTTACCATTATACTGTTTTCACCACAACAACTCCAGTTTATCAACAACCAGGCAATTCACTGAATGGCTAAATCTTTACGAGTGATTAGTATTACGAGCATTCTGAATAGAATAAATTCGAAATTCATAGATATTTGAAGTATCACAAAATAAAATGTAAGTATAAAGTTTTAGACATAGCTGTGAGTGTTTCGCATATCACTTAGCAACACCTTAAACATATTTCTAGCCGGTATGACTTGTTGTAGTAAAGTAACGATGTCAATCACTCAATAAGAACGTTAACAGCCGTGGTGTTGGTCCACAACACGTGACTGTCATTTGTCATGTGTATGTAACTCTTCCTTAGGTAATATTCATAATTTTCAAATTAACATTAAACAAATTAATATATAAAATAATAACAAAAACCAATAATCATGGAGCTCGTGTTCTTTTTACAGTTTGAAAAGTTATTAACAAATGTTTAATAAACATAATAGTCAATTGTAACACAACGTCCAAAAACACAGGATGTAAGGGCCAATAAGTTATTATTATTAAATACTCATCGGCCCATCAGCACAAAAGAGGTGATTAGGGCCAATACAAGGTGATTATGGCCAATAAAAGGTGACAAAGATGTTAAAGGAAAATTACCAAACGGACTGAGAGGTACAAGACCAACGTCATCTTGTAAATTACCAAACGGACTGAGAGGTACAAGACCAACGTCATCTTGTAAAGTATCAAACGGAGTGAGAGGTACAAGACCAACGTCATCTTGTAAAGTATCAAACGGACTGAGAGGTACAAGACCAACGTCATCTTGTAAATTACCAAACGGACTGAGAGGTATAAGACCAGCGTCATCTTGTAAATTACCAAACGGACTGAGAGGTACAAGACCAACGTCATCTTGTAAATTACCAAACGGACTGAGAGGTACAAGACCAACGTCATCTTGTAAATTAAAAAAGGCTATTGTTACTTTTTCAACAGACCAGTAGTGTTTAGAGAAGTTAGAATTGTAGAGATATTTACTGTTATGAAATAAAAGACCAGTTACATGAAATAATAAATGTCTTGTTGACTTAAAGTCAATACAATCTAATACCGAGTGTTTATTTTCTGTCAATGGTTCGTGACATGTTATGCATTGATGCTCGTCTTTGCTTCTCAATAAGTAGGAATATGTAGTGTATGGATGACCCATATTTAGAGAGGTAGGACAACCTCGTCTTGGTGGTTTGTTGTAAAGTTTGGATACCATTCACCGTTTAAGGTTTCACGAGGTGTATTTATTTGTCTACGCATTGAATCTAAATATTTTGCCACTTAAAAAATGTTATTAACGGTTAAGATCTGTAACATGATTAGGGGATAAGGTGGAATCAATAAAGCTGCTTTGGCGGCGCGTTATACGTGACTAATATATGTAAACACCCAAGCTCACATACCAATCTTTTTGTTAGAACAAATAAATGCTTGATCACCCCCTAACTTAAAACGATTTTAAACAGACCAAGTAAGCATCTCTTCGATCGACAAGTCAGCTATCTTTAGTAACTTTACAATTATAGAAAAATATATCAATTATAATTTAAAACAAACTCGGAACCCAAACAGATGAAAATATAACATCAGGTATCCAGGAGAAGGTAAAACAGAAAAATGTGTTGTGAACGCCTATGAAAATGAAGACAAAATATATGCAACGGAAGAATGAGTGTTAATGTACACACAGAAAAATGCGTCTCACCAGCGATTTCTGCCAAAGTAAACACGACTGCTATCATGCTAGACACCCAAATCTCAAACCCAAAACAAATCATGGTGGTAGCCTTACAGTATCTTCATAGAAGCGACAACGATAGAAAACCATGGACAACAGTTCATTTGGCAAGAGTATGTACCTATATAGAAAGTATTACTATAAGGTATATTCTGTACAGGTTCTGGATTTTTTAATCCTATTTGGTAGGCAAACCCCATAACCAGGTCTGGTTTCGATCTCGACTAAGAGACGCCTCGGTCCTCCTGATTAATAATAAAATTGTGCAATGAAGCGAAACAATTACCAATTAAAATCTTACTAATTACTAGGTACCGTTTCATCTATAAGTCACTTGCCGTAATTAAAACAAATACACATACTAGTTAGTTTTAACAATCATTTAGTAACCTTCGTGCTTTCATTTACATGTAGTTACTTAAAATAGCAACATACTGAAATATAGTTAAAAAACATATTTCCTTTCTAAACTAATTTAAGGTGCAATATCCCATGAAATTATACAGTCAATAACGATGTATACGCATACATAATTGGTTTCTTTTCTCCAGTACACGTTTTATATCATATCCATCAACATGTACTTGCCACTGATCAATGTCGTCTTTCTATCTTTGTTTCAAGATTCCTTTGTCTACTTCCCTTAGACCCGAGGACATCGCCGGTAAGCAATTAGAATGATGGATAAAGTAGTACCACAAAATGTCCGGAGCGTTTATATTTGCTCATTTTGTTACGTTTAAACACTTAAATTCTTTCCTTTAATTTTTAATTGTTCAAAACAGTGCTAAGTATTATGGAATACATTAGAAATACATTATTGTTAAACCGGTAATTATGATTTGCTTCGACATAAATCATTATTTTTATTACATGTAAATAGAAACATGGTCACAAAAATGTCATAATAATAATAATAATTTAACATTACAGATGAAATTTTATTTCGATTTTGTTCTTGTTTTAAGCTACTGACATGTGCACAACTACGGAGGCCCCCCTTAGTGACTTCGTAAGTACAGTGGTCCCCACTACCACACCAGAAACGTCCATTGACAACACATCAACCCATGTCGCCGAGGATATCACCGTGAGAGTTCAAAACACAACGAAATTCACTCACAGCTCTGACACAACAACAGTTTTACCAAACAATTTCACAAACAACAGAACATCAATTACAGCAGGGAACGACGCTACGACTAGTTCTACCGTACATAATAATAGTCGTTCTACCATACATACACTCTGTCCATGTTCACTTTGCAGAAACAGAAAACTCACAAATATGACTCTTGATGATCTACAAAAGTTCCTGCAGGCAATTAGATCTGAAATGCTAGTTAAAAAGAAGGAAACGTCTGCATGGAAAAGGAAATTGATCAGCGCAAAAGACGACCGCCCCTCATCAAATGGCATTGGTTTATTAGGGTCTTTACTTCTGGCGTTTGTTGTGGGAACCATCGTCCTCATTGACGTTTCCAATTATTGCCTTGTTTTCAAACGACGAAAGATTAACTGTCATCCTTCATGAAGATGTTACAACAGGTATACAATTTTGTGATCAACTGTTGAGGCTGAAAGGCATTTTCGGCCGAAATCCCTAACAGACAGACAATACTACCGAATTGACTTTACATTATACTCTATGGTTAATCATAAATGAACCTTCTTTGAAACGGGGACTTAAAGCTTTGAGAATAGTAGATAACTGCATTTGATTATGCCTTTACATGGAAAAGGGCATAGGTAATGACATAGTCTGTAATGCAAAACATCACCCACGTAATCAATGTTACATGTTACATTTATTGTACATTTTTGCATCATCAATAAATGTATTTCTCGGAAATATTATGAAATATGTGGCGTACGTATTTACAAAACAAACAAAACGGCTATATCACTCGTACATTGCACCAAGGGGGCTGATATATCGACGACAGGAGATGTTGTTTATCATATTTTTATAACATGACATCATTATTTTTTGAATACCCGAGGAAACCTATAGATAACTCTCCAAATGATAGTGATAGTCCAGAATAGTATTTCCATAGAACTGCTTTACGTTCACACAAATATATTTTAAGAGCTACATATCAGGGGTTATATTCAGATTAGATAATAAATGCAAAATATTACAGTCTACCTATTGTAAACGTACGCATGACCTTCGTCAAGGTTGTTACTTTTAGTACTTCAAAACCCAGTAACAGCATCCTTTGTCCTGAAAAATTTAGCTTGTTTTCTTATGCATGTGTATATGTAGCGGATACATTGTATGCACTGTAACAAATGCCGACGTGATTTCAATCCAGACCGTTTATATGAAAGGCGATCCCCAGCTACTGGTATGTTAAACCATGTAACAAAAGCTGCAATAAGATATTTATTCTTTTGAAAGTTGGCCAGGGATTGAAACTAGGCTTACTTTTGCAGGAATAGATACGATGAACTTCATTTCTTATTTGAATGCGCGTTTTCGATAATATGTATAATCATCTATAAGGGTATGTCATTAGTTCATTATATCTCGTTAGGATTTGGTAAACTGTTACTGTGCTTGCTATTATAGAAGCTTGCCTGACAGACATCAGTACATGGATGAACGCCAACATGCTGATGCAGATTTTAGTACATTCACTTGTTACCTCTCGGTTGGACTATGGTTATGCTCTGCTGTGCGGTATATCTGACAAACTTACTAGTCTTCAGCAGATGGTCCAGAACACTGCAGCACGTCTGTTTGTCACAAAATATCGTACTGTGACCTTTGGAAACCAGTGGTTTTGAAGTGTTTCTGCCACGTTGTTGAATGGCTACAACATCCTACCAGCACGTCACAAATTCTTGCTAAATTCAAAAACTGTGGGAATACTATAATTCATGTGTTGTAAACCGTCTTATCAATTTTTTCAAATTATTTAGGGCGGTATATGAATGGTGTCTATAATAACTATTAGTATTATTGTTTAAGTCATTCCGTGCGTAATGTTGTTCACCCAATACTATATTTGCTATTTTAAAACTCATACCAAGTTCAATAGTGTTTACATTCTGCCATCTGTCGGTTAAATGCTACCATACTCATTATTATATGATTACCTGCATGTTTACTATAGTTTGGATAAATGATATATATGAACTCTGACTATTTTGAATTATTGAATGTAACTGAGCACTACAGATGATAATAGCTTAATTTCTGTTCCTCATTTTGAGTCAAGTGCAAGTTTAACTTTTGACAAAACCTCTCAAAATACCATTTCCAGTAAGCATACGTCATAATTGTAATTATTTAGCATATTTTCCCCCAAAGTATATCTGTAAAGAGGACACTGCAGACAATCATTTGATAAAGTGAATCACATGTTTACATAGGTGGCCAGTTGTGATGATAGTGAGTTAAAGTCTATTGCAGAAATGGTGTACAGGTAAATTGCACAGGTAAATCAACTTCTGATAAGTAATCAGATAATCAATACATGCTAATAATTGCAAAATAATAATTAATTGCAAAATAATAATTAATATTTAGATTAGCTTTCAGAATCAGTCATATATTTTCAGATTTCTATGAATTGTGTTGAACTTGTGTGACTTCAGTTTGATATTATTAACTGTTATGTTTTAATACAAATACTTCCTCGGCTATCATACAGAACGTTTTTTAACCCAACTTTGTGGACATAAAAAGGGTCTGTATACAAGGGGTCCGGTATCATCTTACTTATTTCTTTTGGTAGCTGAAATATTAGCTAGCATGGTAAAAAAACAATACAAACTTTAGGGCATAAACATAAATAACAAAGAACACGGGCTCTAACGGTTCGCTGATGACACATCCGTTATTTAAAATGGCACAAATCTTTATATGATATAAATATGCTAAAATATCAGGGTTAAAAGTAAATAATGAAAAAACTAAAATGGGGAACAACCAAATGTATCTTACTTGGGATTGATTTCTCTGTCAAATTAGAAGACATGGTTACAGTAAATTTCAAGAAAATTATTAGTAATATAAATGGCAAGTTACATCAATGGTCAAGAAGAATTTTACCACCTCTAAGGAGAATAACTGTTCTTAAATCTCTTATCATTGCAAAAATGAATCACCTGTTTATATCTCTCCCTATTCCAAGTAAATACATAATTCAATCATTGAACAAAAAAATAAATATCATTTTGTCTGGCAATCACCAATTGATAGAATAAAACGCTCAACAATTGTTCAAGACTATAGTGAGGGTGGACTCAAAATGATCGATTTAGAAAACTTTATATATGGACTCAAAACTAGCATTCAATGGGTCACTTTCAGGCTTCTTTCAAGAATACTTCACTTAATCATTATTTGAAAATAATTGGAATCAAACAATGTGATTAATGTAATTTATACCAAGAAAGCAAACAAACTATAGAACATCTTTTTTAACAGTGTCAAATAACAAATAACTTCTGGCAAGTCATACGTAGATGGATATACTTAAAAACTGACCAAACATTTGAAATAAAGGAAGATATTATACTTTTTGGCAAAACTTCTGAATTCCAAAAATCCATTCCAACTAAAATCATCATGCAAAATTCTTCATCTACTTTAGCTCCAGAACGGTTTACCGTTTATGTTTAATAATGGCTATCTTTTAGTGCTTTATCNCTTCTGAATTCTAAAAATCCATTCCAACTAAAATCATCATGCAAAATTCTTCATCTACTTTAGCTCCAGAAAGGTTTACCGTTTATGTTTAATAATGGCTATCTTTTAGTGCTGTATTAAATGTGTATTACTGTTATATGTAGGAATAGAAACTGTATTTTATTGCTGACATTAGTATCAATGTGGCTTAAATTAAGGAATTTTGTTTTTCATATAATGTAATGTTATTTTTTCTTTTTCAGATAATGTAAAAAATAATATTTAATGACTATTTTATATTACTTAGTTCTGTGTTTAATGTGTATTACAGTTATATGTAGGAAATAAAAAAAAAAATCGTATCAATTTTATTATTGACTTTAGTATCATATCTACAAAATGAGTCGACAATCTTAGTTGAAACAGGCTATAACTAAACTTTCAAGAATTTTCCTATATAAACACTTTCCTTTAAATTTTTTAGAGTTGGTGTTCGGAGAATGAGCCCTGTAAACAACCCTTAAGTGTTTTACAGTGCAATATAAATAGTTAAGTTACAGATAAATGTCATTAAACTCATGTAAACTTAATGACACTACAGACAAATATACAATACATTTTGTTTAACAGAATCGATCGTTTAATTAATTCAACTTTGTTAAATGTCTATATCTGTAGCTTGGTACATGCAAATTTCTGCTTTCTTTCAATTGATAATGAGACGATGGCAAATATAAAAATTAAATAATTTGATAAATTTAATTGCTCTAACTCATTTGTGTTTGTTTGTTTTGGTGTCTTACCAGTTACTGCTATCGTCATTTTGTTGTCTTTGAGAACCAATATTGTCTTGTTCCTGTCACGTTGTGATATGCATTTTGCTTATTTAGTTTACAAAGGTCAGTGTAACAGACTAGATATTTAGAACACGCTTACATGAGGCGTGGAGTGAGCAAGAATGTATTCACAAAATTGCACAACGAAATGATAACAGTTTTTTTTTTTATTTAAAGCTTTGTTCACCTACTACAAATTTATTTTACACATATAGTGATGGCATCGGCATCCCTGCGTCATCATCACTAGTACTAACACGTTGGTATAAGTGTGTTGGCTGCCGTTATACAGTGTTATCACTGTTGGTAGCAGTAGTATGGATTCTGTAGACGATATCCAGAAGAAACGGCAAATGCTGTGGAGAGAAATAAAGAAAAAGCACTCAATGACATCGTTATATATCGCCAAGGTTACTAACAGTAACGTATGGAATACTAATAAAAGCTTTCGTTGAATGTAAGATTTTCAACAGAATTAAGAGGTTCTTGAAAGAATCTAGAGAAAACAATAAGAAAGATATACAGGTCCGACAGGAAACGCAGTGTTATGTTCTCTGCCAGTATCCTATTCACCTTGACATAAACCTTTGTAACAAATTAATATTACCGTAAAGCCCCCTTGCACTAAATATTGTGTATGACATAATGATACATGTACTCATCCCAATATTTCTCATGACAGACGTAAACTTATTGGTTTTATAGTTTTACACGTTTGCAAATACAGAACTTGTTAGATTTAAGCTTAAGATTCATGTGTACAATTGAATTAAAAAGTCATTTCATAAAAATCAGTATTAGATCGTTTATTAATTCACAGGAATCTTTTCGGATATTCTTATTCTGGTACATCAGCAAGGGATTTTCCCACGTGAAACCTAGTGCTAGATTTATCTATCTGGTCTGATGTGTCTGGCATCTTTCGGGAACATTTCACGGAATTTGCACTCAGTAATTTATTCATCTGCGCACTAATGCAAGATATTCACTCGTTTCTGTCATTATAAGAATAGTTTTGGTGTAGATTCCTGATGTTGTAGATAAAACATAAGCTACACTATGAATTACGTTTTCGTCTTTGCAAGGACGAAATACATTTTATAGGCGGAAGCATTCAAACATAGCTTTAGTACTGAAGAGGCTATATTCATTTGAGGTCCCGGATGGGATTCTTGTAGACTTTAGAGAAATTGAATAGTTTTTCGAACTAAAAAGTGCGAAAAAACTAAATGACCTGCAACTGAACGTGATCGGGTTATCTTAGTCTCAGGCTAAGACTCTGTAAATTATCCCAAGCCTAGGCCAGTTGTAGGTATTAGGTGTTATTAGTTTGTCGCCTACTACAGAACTGTACAGATAACTAAGGTAAAGGTTTGTATACAGGAATTACCTCCCTTACTACACGAAATGTCGTCCGCTATATAGCGCAGGAAAACCATTCAAAACACGGTATTTAGTATCACAGCACATTAACCAACTCTAGTAATAACCCCTCATAAAAATCAAGTATATAACCTACTGACACTTTTGTCACACTTACGAGGTATTCCACACGTGCGTTGCCCCTGGTAATCACACATGGGTGTAACAGGAGAGGCGTCTTCATACTGGTGTCCCCGGCAGATCAATGGTGGCCTGTGATCACTACACACTCGCTGTACCCAAGGCTGCAATGAGGGTCAAACGTGTCATATATAGATACTGCATTTACCACATTTTCTAATGTGTACATAACATTTATGCTATTTTCTAAAGCATAGTGCATTGAGCCCTTATGATGAAAATAGCGTAGATAACTTTATATTCTTTGTTAAATAACAAATCTGTTAACATGTCACTCGTGATCCATCTTCGTGAAAAAATATCAAGGAATTCAATCTATGAAATATAGCTGGTATCCAACAAGAAACAATGGGTCAGATCTTGTAAAAGATAAACATTGTATCGTTTAACTAAATGTACTGGTGTTAAATAATCTCGGAGCGCCTTTTTCAATGATAACATGTCTATGAAGATCCTACTTTGTGTCGAAAGGGTTCCGAACGGCGCATATATAAATCCTTTAAAAAATTTACAACTTATAGTATTTCGTTGAAGAAGCATAAGGATACGGTCACGTTTGAGTTATAGACGACTTTAATTACCCGGGTATACATGTACACTGGGAAACCTACAATACTCAAGGTGACAGTTCTCATGCAAAGGAGTTAGAACTTATGGAGTGTAATTAGTGTATTTTCCAACATTTGACAAAGCCAACAAGGAAGGGATGGGCGTATGCCGTTTACATTACACAATACGCAGTTATGGTCAAACAAATATTATTAACGTGATATTGCAGATAGCATTCACATTTGCACGCATGAATACATGTACGAATGTGTATAGCGAACAATGTGGTGTGTACACCTGCGTAATAAACACGTGTTTAGCTGTTACGTCTGACTAGGATGTGTGTGGTATTGGCTGTCTGATAAGCTTAAAAACAGCTAAGAGCAAAATCAAAACTAGTATGTGTTCAGAGTGAAATTCAATACAATAGTTGCATGCACAAGGATTTAAAGAGACCATTGAAAAAAAGAAAACTATTAAAATTGAAAAATTATTATAAAAGTTTGCATTAACGATTTGTTAGTCAGATTTTTAACAATCAGTCCTGAAATCCCATAAATCATTTTAATGCCTTGTCAAAGTATTGAATTTTATTTTGAGCTTACCGTACACGCGCGGGCAATACTGGACGGGTCGTTCTGGGTATGGAACATATGGGCGTATCCGACGAGGGAAAGCACCTACACAAAACAATAATATACACTCAATAGTACACATGAAATGTATATTGAAAAATGTTCGTCCTTTGATGTGTTCACCCTGAACTTGAAAAGTCCATATTAGTCTGGCGGTAATGTTGCCCTTCATCACAAGAATATCACAATAACCTTGTACTAAGTGTTTGCCTGCATGATGCATCTCCCCTCAATACGATCATGTATTTGAAAACGACGAAAACTGAAATACGGCGAGTATTGTCCCTTGTACTTAATCTAATGGGTACACAATTTATATAAAAACAGACGAAACAAATACCACGAAATAGAATGTTTTTTTGTAATTTGCATGTTTACAAATGGATAAATGTCAGTTGTATAATATTATTTCTAAAATGTATGTATTCTAGATAATTACAATATTTTAATTCATCTTTGTTTTTATTTAAAGTGACTTGATTAGTGCAATGTCCGTACATTGTTGACAAGCTCCATTTTTAATGAAATTAATGTTATTTGTCACATATTTATATTTACGAAGATATAGTTAAGCGAAAAAACGCCGATAGCCTTTTTTTTCAATTTGGAAATCAATATTTTGCAGGCTTAATAGATCCTAAATACTTTTGAACCACCGTCGACGGTTGTAATCCTGATACACATTTTCCAATTGAAACACTGATGATTTAATTTAAACTAATCAATAATACACGTTATATTAATATTACGAAAAATGTCGATATATAATTAACAAACTGATATACTTACCAGTAAAGACAGCGAAAGTTTGCACATACTGGTAATCTCTCCGAGACACCGCTGTCGACAGTCCTAACGGGCTCACACAAATGTGATTATTGGTAATTACAAGATGCTTTACCTGTCGCTCACCTTTAATTAGTCCGTTGGACATCTTCTGTTTCATGTCACGTACAACCACAAAATCCCCGAGGCAAAGGTCGTCGAGTGGTTCAGACGGTGTCATGTGTGAGAACCTACAGCCGATTGATATATAAAAGTCGCGGAAATGTTTCGCATGCACTCTGTTTTTTTAAATATGATGTGATAAAGTCACATTATTCTATTCACGCTTTGGGATCCCATATTAATGTAACCTTTATTTTCTTACTTTTTCTTGACATAGGTATTTACCACTGGCCAAAAATTGTAACTTCGCATTGGAAACAGTTTTTTTCCAGCAGGATTATATCTTTTGCTACATCGTTTTTGAAGAGAACAACACCATATCTTGCGTGATTTTGATAAAAAGAATAATAAAGATGAACAAACAAAGCACTGAAATATTAACAAATGTAACGATAATTCTGCTGTAATCGGTTATGGACTAATTTGGGGAATTCACAGCTGAACAATTCGAGACACATACATACTTGAAAGGCGCATTCAATCAATGACATTTTTATAGTTGCTTAAATGTTTGACTTCCCAATTTTGAAAATTTGAACATATCATAGTTTTGAAGAAACATTTTTGAAATATATCAAATATATTTTTGAACACGACTCGCAAATACATATTTCCTTACGTTAAGCTCCATGGGTGTGTTTGGTGTCACTAGACAATAGCAGGAACACATCATAAGTACCTTATGTACGGTGGTTGTATGACGCAGCAGAAGTATATATAAAACTAAAACAATAAGCATCAATTAATTATTGCTTCACATTAAAGACAGAAGTAAATCTAGAAACGTGTTTTTCAATCATCGAGATCATTCCGTACCACAGGATTTATCGTCACACTACACAAAAACCGTAATCGGTCTGACATCATAAGATTATCATTGTTGTATGGACTGTTCCAACATTGTAAGATTACTTCAGATAGGTGATAATAATTCACTCATATTGTTCCCGTTAAAAACATGCTTTGTACGCCAAATGCCTAGTTACATGACACCTAGGATTCTAGGATTGGCCAAGAAACATCAAAACTGGAGTCGTGAAATCATGGATGATACTCGCATTCTGAAAAGGAGAATATCATACAAGCATTGAATTTACCGACAGAATCATTCTACAGGGACAGTATTATCGAGAATAATTATTGTCGAAAAACTAAAAATTGACGAAATTCATATGAAAAGCTTTAATGTAATAAAGAGCCAATGGATCATTCCAGGTGTTGGTAGCCATATGTTATGTGTGCCGCGATCAGTTGTCGTCTGTGACCCTTTGGTGATTTATCGCTGTGCCTGTTGTCTGAATGGCAGACACAATGCAAGGGTGATGTGTAGGGCTCTAGTATTAAACATATAATGTACGTCTCGGAACGTTGAAAATGTTAATTGTATGTGCTGACTTGGCCATTTACAGTAAAACCGTATCTCGTTAACTAAAGAACCCTTTGACGGAGGAAACTTGTCTGATCCGGGGCAAAACATAAGCTATATTATATACTCGATGTAGGTAGCTATCATTTTCATTAAGAGCACCATTATCTCTCTGTGATATCAAAATAAAACTCGTATATAAAATGAATTGTAGATAAGGCTGCAGCTGTCTTTAGTTTTCATTTAGCTGGAAAGAAAATGCTTTAATTTCTAATGCGGTTACCTTATTCACCCTGAAGACACATTTGAACTCTTCCATTTTAAAAATTGGAATATTTATTATGAAAATTCAGGGGTGAATGAGTTAACTATATAAGGCAGTAAAGTCACTGATTTAAATCTAGCATAATGACCACCTACCAATACGTATACGATCTAACAAAAGTTTTAAAAAGTCGGTTATGATCGGTAGAACTGAGATTTTGGTGCTTACATTGCAGTTTTAATGACTGAGGTCTGGAGCTTTTTGATAGTTTATCGCTTAACGGGAGTCGGGCAATATTTGGGATCCTATCCTGGTTATAAATGGGTTGAGGTTGGTGACAGTGCGTAGTTCTCAAAACAAGTATTTAAAAGTGGAGAGTGGAGAAAGAGGGAACCGCCGTCAGTGATTTGAAGAAATTGGGTCCCACAAATGGAAATTGTGAACATTGCAATCCATTTATATGCATACATACTCAAATATTTTATTCCATTACTCGATTATTAAAGACAATGTAGTGAATAGTTATTGCTATGATACCCCTGTAGTGTTCCCTTTGTTTGACACTGACTGTGTGTCATTAAGTTAAAAGTAAAACATGTAGCAATAATTGCTTTTGACCTTGTTATGGAAAAGGAAAGCTATATATAAGGTTTCGAATGACAATATACAATTTGTGTTAAGTTTAACATAGGTAAAGGAAATTATCGGAACTGTCTACAGCTGATCTTTGTTGTTACAAGAAAATGTTCTCTAGGTTGAGAGCAGAGAATATGTTCTGAAAAGTGTTTTGTTGAATTATTTTAGTTCACAACAAAAGTGAAACAAGGTTTATCAGCTTATTTTAATCACTCTCGTTGTCCCGGTGAGGGGGGAAACTGGAGTACCCGAAGAAAACGGGGTCGAGTAGGTTACTCCATGCCTGTTCACGTCCAGTAGGGGATCGTGTTCTGTGTCATACTTGTAGGTTCTCTCTCAAACTGGCATGTCGCTCTCGTTCTTTGTATTAAATAAATAGCAGAGTTGCTGATATCAACCTTGAT
The DNA here is from genome assembly GCF_002113885.1 of Mizuhopecten yessoensis. NCBI lineage: Eukaryota > Metazoa > Mollusca > Bivalvia > Pectinida > Pectinidae > Mizuhopecten > Mizuhopecten yessoensis. The sequence goes on from NW_018404966.1 coordinate 94,322, forward strand.
TTAGATTATCAGGGTTTTATCTGTATAGTTGCTATCATAACCTGTACTTACTGACCATAATTTTATCTTTTGTTGCTCGGATAGCTTGTTTTAACCAGTCATTGCTTGATCTGCGTTGTAGCTCTTGCTAGCTTCTTGTATAATTTCATACTGGTTCTGCTTTTTGTTTAGGTGACTTTTCACGATCCTTCTTCATTTCTGTTTTTTTCTCTATTTATGTTTTGTTCGTATAGAGTTTGAGATATGGTTGTTGTTTTATTTGATAACTTTTAAATATATTATTTCGTCGACCCCTTTTAACACACAAAAACTAAACAGTTTAAATTATGTGTTTCGCATTGAAAATTGTGTTATTAAGGTAGCACTATGTAATACATATTACGCACGAGGTTTAGTTTATTTAGCACTGATTCATCATTAAATTAAAAATATCCTTTAATTTTCGATTACCCAACACAAACATATTTCCTACTAAGGAGCATCAGCTATAGGTCACTTGTTCATCAGTCGTTATATGAAAGCATTTTGCTAGCGTTCAATTGCACCTATGCTAATTGATATATCAATTTTACAGACAAAGATAACCTCTCGAGTAAAAACTCGAAGAATCAAAGAAGGAATAAAGAAAAGTTTAGTTTGGCCTTCCCATAACGCTGTCAAATGACGTTTATATAAAATGCAAAAGGAAATTAAACAACAACAAAATATTTATGAAACTGTTTATTTAAACATAACTTGATATAAATAAGAATTGATACACTTTAAACAAAATAAAATACAGTTCACTACATAATTATCTTTCCAGTCGTTATTATTAGAGTCATCTCCCTCGATATACCACTGGATCACGATATCTCGTGATGAACACATTTGGATTATTTCAGATTAATACAAGTCGCGAAATGTCAAAGGTAAAGGTTTGAATATATTTTCGGTGAGAACGGGTAGATTATTCAACACTTTGATCAGTGTCTCATATAACCTCAGCGGGGGTTTGAATGTTAGACAGATTTTCATGTACATTGGTGGTAGGTTTGTTCATAACAACGATACTGAAGTTAGACAATTTAAGTATCGAAAAACTTCAATCAGGACATCAGAAGATTTGTAATCACTTGACATCGTAATAAAAGTTAGCTTACGATGACAATTCAAATGAACATTGCATTAACTCTTTAAATCTTGCATGGGCTGGTAGAAATAACAAGTGAAATAATACATTTGGAAAGGAACAATGATATTTACAAAGCAAAATAAACGGCTACAAAACTACGTCTCCATCTTCCTAATACATTCACTGCACTGTCATATACATTCAAAACTGTTTCCCGAAATTACTAACTAAATACCTCACACATTAATCAGAGAAAAAGTATGTAAAGCGTCTCTAGCAAAGGTTGACAGGAAAGAAAATATGGACGGTATGTATAGTTGAAAGTGATTTCTTCCTGCTTCTTGTGTTCGCCTGTTGGACCACTAAAACACCGGCGCCTGCGTGTTCTTTGCCGTCACACAGGAGGCGAAGTGGTTCTTACAGTACAACGTCTTAGCGTCCTGTGCATAGTTGTTCAAACTGAAAAGAAATAGATTTTATTGTGATGCGAAAGGGAATTGTTCTTTTTAATAACCTGTATATAAACGAAATAAAAGAGCGTTTTTATAAATGACATAATTTGGCCAAATTATTAATGGACCAATATCGTTGAAAACAGTTTGGAGTAAAATCCAAAAGATGAATCTAATGCAAAGCTTACATTGTTTCATTTACTTACTTCAACTGCATTTTGCATTCACTGCATTTAAAGCAGAACTTGTGGAATGCGACGCCGCCGGCTTCAATCCTCTCGTTAGCGTACACCGACTTCTCGCAGATAACACACTTCTCGCCACCACCACCCTGTAACAACAAATGGCAACAATTAACTATAACGGATCTATATTTGGTTTATTACTGTTCTTCAAAGAACAACAGCATCGTAAATATGCTACTAAAGTTATCCTTTGCTGGTTTTATGAATATAAATGTCTTACAGGCCATAAACCAGCTATGTACGCTTTTTGTGTCAGACGCAGTACAAAAGTCTCTAAAGAACTTCCGTGACAATTTAATTGTTACTAATCATAAATTGTGCATGTTTAAACAAACAACTGAATCAATTTGATAACGCTCATCACTGTTTTTAAGTACTTGTAGTCGACTAAGCGCGATGTCCGCTGCTCTGCATACGAGACAGTAACAATATGGCTGGCAGTATGAATTAAAGAAAGAAAAATCCCCCAATAATAAGGCACATGGCGAAAAGATCAGTACGTTGGTGCCTTGTTGAGGCAAACTTATTGGTATAACTGGTTACATGTATCACAAACAAATCAAATCTTGTAGGCTAATAACTCTATGAAAATGACGACAGCACTATAAAACAGAGGACACAGTGAATAGGAAGACAATATAATACGGACGACAACACAAAACACACGGTGAGAACCCCACAGAAGAGAACTCAGTGCACAATAGTAACACACTACTCAAAATGAACAGAGAGTGTTATACAGCCAATGCTATTGAACTCTCATTCAGCATCTTCATAACTTCTACTTTGAAACTCTATAGCAAAAACAACACAAATCGTTTATCTTACAACAATGGCTGGCAACTTCGCTTCCACGTCGAGTTAAATGGAAACAGTGGTCATATAATCAGCGTTTCAATAAAAGGAACAGTGTTTCATGAAATATTTAGAACTTCATGTTTAATATCCCTTTCATCCGTCTTCAAACAGTTTTACTTATGCATTTAACGGAATAAGCAACATATACCAGGGAAGGGGTCGTAGTCCACTCAAAGGAGCGCGTGTAAACAACAGAAAAAGGATCACTTGCCTATGTTTTTCAGACTGATGATGCCAATTCTGCTATAATCAAATATTTGTATATGAAAGCAATGTAGAATTTGACAGCTATTTCTTTTATCTTTAACCTTCATCAATGGACACTCAGGGTCATTACCTACAATATTACACTTCATTAAGTTATAATGTAACGTTAGCTACGACGATATAAAATTTGACATGTATGCGTTTGCACGAACGTGTCACTTGGCATCAATCTCAACAATTTGTCTTCCTGATATTATACACCGTTTACTATTAAGAAAAAATACATAATATTTGGCTGGAATGACCTTCACTGTTGACCTTGAGATTTAATCAAGCGACGTCTAGTATAAATTCCAACAATATTACTTCAAAATTTTATGACACAATGTTTTACATAAATAAAAAAAACAACATATAATTTCTTCGTTTGACCTTGACCTTACACCAAGGAGCAAATTAAGTGTTTTGTGACCCATGACTATCCTGTGAAAAAAAATGATAAATATCTTGACAGTGTTTTCCGAGAAATAGTTATAACGAAAATGTTGGGTGAAACAATCCATACCAATGTTGAGATGATCAGTTGACGAAGTAGATCCTTGCTCTGGAGCCTCACTTTAATATCACTACGTTATCTGCGATCACTACAAGGGCATTACATGCACCGTTGCTATCTAAACGTGCATATCCGAATACTTAGTCGATGCATCTTTGCACTGTGTTAACACAAAACATGTACACGTGCATGACCCAGCGCTCTAGTCTACCATTGATGTTCTGACACCACGCATACCGCACACGAAAACATTGCCAAGAATTCCTCGTCTATATTCTTACTAAGCAGGAGAGATATAAGCCCTCGACAACATATATAAAAAATACGGTACATAACCGCAAGTCGATAGATTGATAAGCACCTGTCTTATATTTTGTGTAAATACTCATTAATCAGTGACAATATTCACAAATGTTTTCATTAATTAATGTATGCTTTCGAAAAATGCAACGATTGAACATGGATACCAAATGTAAAAACGTCACTGGGCGTTGTCTATGTTCACATTTCTACGTCATTACTATATTCTTTCTGATCTACCGGTGGCTACGGAAGGATGGCTGTCGACATCAGCGGTGTACTACGACAGAACACTATATATGTTTCAGAACACAAATCATATAACCATTATAACATTCACATGAAATACGCTTTGTTACAGTTTGGCAATTCTTTGTAGAAAAAGCCCCCGGAAATGTTCAACTATATCTATATATGTAACCGTCAGAGTTGGAACTGAGTTCGCAGTTTTCACTCCGATGATAACATTTTGGCAGCCTTCGGCTCACTGTGTATTTGTGGTAACACCATAGCAACTTTGCGTAATGAGTTTGCCATGTGGAAGCCACGGCTGTCCGACGGACAAGCAAGCATAGAGGAAAATCCGACTTATCATTAAACTAAATGGTTGGGAACTTAACTATTGAAGATTGGTAAAATAGTGGTGACAGTCAAAGTACTGTGAATCAATTACATTTTGCGGGCTTCATATTATATATATATTCTCTCTATTTTGATGATTCCTATTTTAGTATTTTTTTAGTATTTAGTATTTATGTATGAATAAAGATTAACAATCAAATGAGGTTTTATTATAAAAAAGCGGTTGTTCAGCATATCCCAATATATGAGTATGATTGTATTCATTCTTAAAGCTTACGCGATCATTACCATTTTTATCACAAAGATGATGTTTTAGTTTTAAGAAGGAAAATGTATCTTTTGTTTGTGAACTTAACTTAGACATAATGCTCAATAGACAGAAACATTGCTGTTTGATTTTTCCAACCGCGGATTCTAAGGGTTTTCAAAAGTTCATTATTTTATAAAATATAAATTTTAATATTTATGTATTTTTATTCTATATATATATATATACATATCGTTAAGTAGACAGGCATATTGTAAAGGGTCATATGCCATGCATTTAAGAAAGTTTACTTAACATTTAACTTGTGACTATTGTATTTCTCTTGTATCACCTCTCCGTGACTTGAAACAAAAGTCCCACTACACAACCATTGATAACAGGGGTATCATGAAGGTGTAAATCTATGTGAACAGTTCTTAATTTCCATCATGCCAGCAGTTCTGGCACTCAATACATAGCAATGATTCTGTCTGGAGGAAAACCTAGTGTGTCTGTACGCGTTTTCAGTGTGTGTAGAGACAGGGCATTACATCTCAATGATAACCATGCTGGTAACAGTAGTAACAGTGGCAGACAGTATCGCAGTAAACAGACAGGAAAACACAAAAACAGTTGTAAAAGTAGACTGTATTCTGNCCCCATCTAACAAGATACTAATCCTGGGTGCGGTGCACAGCTAGCTGTCTGTGCGGTAAGGAGTTTTCTAGCTGTTACAGCTCCTACAGTTATCTTACTGGTATCTTCACGAGGGAAACATTCATGTGGTTGTTATTAGAATATTAGGATGAAGTTTAATACCGCAAACCGTACATATATGTACACCAGAAAAACAGTACCATCCCCCAAATCCTGACTCAGATAATTCTTGCCAATATGAAAAACGTTCATAATCGTTTACTAGTGGCATTTTGGTGCCATTTACTTAGCAATATTATAACAACACACGTATCTACCTATTTTCATATCCTGCTGTTCCGATGACGCTGACTTTGATACATTAAAAAGAGAAAAACTGTGCTGTATCAGAATTTTTTATTGAAGATAGTAGGGGAATGTGTATTTAGGTTCTTTAGTATCCCGTACCATTTTACTTCCTTTCACCTCCACCCCCACACCCTCGCCTTTGTTTTGTTTAATATGTTACCTAGATATCTCTGTTCCGTGTTTTGTTAGGACGAAAAAACATATATTACGTAAGAAACAACATTACAGAAACGTAAACAAGCCAATAATTGCTCCCATCCAACCCTGCCTATAGTATGCAATGCATAGCCACATTGGAAGCTTGCAATAATGCGATAGTGGCTATCGTTACCTTTGACCTGCGTACATAAAGACATTGCTGTGCCCAACGTCACAACTCTAGTTCTATGAACTTCTTCCCCCTCCACCTTTCAGCCTCTTATCTTCAAAGCAAAGACCAACTGTGTATCTCTGTATGGCCGCCCAGTAATGATTCAACCCCGATCAAGCCTAGTCCACTTGTTGTGATTATCAGAACTCCATAGGCAAGACAGCAAATAAACATATGGACTGAAATCCAGTCTAGTGACCGCCACACGCAAGCAATAAGTCTGGTTATAATAGTGTTTTGTCCATTGATTATACTAAAACAACGTTGTTTTTAATGCTTATTGTCTCCACAAGAAGCCTTTAAGTATGTGTTCGTAAATAACGATCAATGAACTAACCGGGTTATTGAATAATTTCAGTGAAGAGGAAAATAACAATTTACACGTGCGGTACGCATGATGCACGAAAGAACACAATTCTGAACGTATTTCTTTGGCAATAAACTGAGATACTGCACGTCTAGTCTAAAATTAGCATATGTTTCACGTGTACAGTGTACATGCATTTACATTTTTTTAGGTAAGTAATGTTACATAGCCTGACTGAATGACAGATAGTAGTCTAATACAGCTTCACATGTGAAATAGATTGTTCAAAGTTCTGTGTAGTATTTGTGCTGCAAAATTACTTCAGCTTATAGAAATAAGGCATCTACTGATATAATTTTAAATTACCGCTCGGTGATGAATCTATGTCAGGAAATTAAACGTTCGGGGAAATTAATTGTTTTGATTGATACGTTTGACAAGTATACACGAGAGTAGCGCTTGGACTGAACTGCCAAGAATTTTCACCAAGCATGTAAACTGGGTCAAGAGCCTCCCTGGCCGTGTAACACATGTTCCCCACAATAATACAGGGATTCTCTCTTATCACCCAGTGTAATTGTTTGTAGGGAAGCACTTACTTTAATGAGACTACACACACAGCATTGAGATGATATGAAACACATTCCTTTGTATATATATAAACGTCGATTGGTATAGTAACTATGTGTATAAGGTGACGTTTTATATGTTACAACGCGAATGCTTGTGTGTTGATAAATAATAAATTATATATAAAATCATATCTTTATACGCTAGAGAATTTTCACTATTAAACATATAAAACAACATATCAACATTGCAATTAAAAAAAAAATACAGTACGTAAACAATAACAAGTAGTTTTTATTAATGTAAACTTTTATAAAAATCTTAATAAATATACCTAATATCGGGCTTTTTTATATAACATTTTACAAAAAAACTTTTTTATGACACGCACACACATATATACAATTAGACATTTTATGATTATTTATCATACAAATGTGATACTTAAATGTATTATCGTTGTATTGGATTAGATGATGTAACACATGAAAGGTGATTCATGGATAGCACGAATTAACATTATATCATACAATGTATTTAGTATTCCACACCTGGTTAGTTTTCTTTTTATTCAAATGTACCTTCAAAAGGAAGTGCTGCCTATTAATTAATGCATCCATCATGTCAGGTACAAAAAGAAGGCGCCAATAGTATTACTTATGTAAATTATTCAAATCGAATGGAGAAAACGTCAACAGAAATGATGGACGAGTCAGAAAAACAATGTCATACAAAGTTCATCAAGGTCACCTTTAAAAACATGTCAACATGTCAACACTAACATATATCAACTGTATCAATACTCTCATACCATATTGATAAAAATAAGTAATCGAAATGATACCAATGAATGCAATGTATACAATACAATACCATATAGTTTTAATGTACTTTAGCTTAGGCACATCATGAGCATCCTTTTTTTCTAAATCCATCATTATTGACTGATGATAACAACAGCATAGGATATACAAACAAACACATTATAACATATCATTTTTCTTGCGTTATTTCGTATGCAATAAAATCATATACTCACAAATTTAGGAGGCATATTTGCTGCTGCTTGTAGAAATGAGACTGTAATTTGAACGATAGCTGTTGCGAGAGTGAACTTTTCACACGACTCGGAAGTTTGATACTGTAAAGTGCCGTGTGCAAAAGAGGGGGAGTCTCGCTTACACAAGTCTTAGTGTTTTGTTGGGATCTACAAGAACTTACATATGTATAACTCGATTAGACAGAACACAGTTACATATTGCATTCCAAAAACGCACAAACTATCAAAGAAATATCTTAACATTAAGTTTGTACGGAAAAGTAAAAAAGAGGCGGTGGTTGTATTGGTTATAAATAGATATAATGTTAGCTGAGGGCGAGCGTAGATAATGAGACTGTTTGTTTTACTGGTAAATCAGTGACGTATGTTTAAGCCTTGTATATTCTCCAGTATGTTTACCGAAGTATCTGCGTTATGTTTATCAAATCCTTTATAAGGAGGTTTCCAATAAAACGAAACATTGAATTTTGATATTAACACTAAAGTTTTAAATGAAGAACATTTTTACTCTATGATATATCTGATTGATAAACAACTTACCTTTCCCATAAACGTACATTTTAAAAAGACTCGATCACTTTTGGCGAATGGGATAAACTCGTATTTAAAGCGATAATATCAGTTAACATTGTGACCGAGAATTTTTCCAATGAAATGCTTGAATTTATTGTTATTTAATTGAGTACTTCACATTTGTTCATTTTATAATAGTTTGAATTTCTCAGGATTAAACGTTAAAAAATCAGATTTGCTTTTGCAACATAACTTTGCCAGACATTAGGTAATGATTGTTAGATTCTCTTAATTTATCAATACATGAAACTTTCAACTTTTGATATATATTTATCAATGTAGATAGAGAAACTATTAAGAAAATATCTGAAACCTACCTGTTAATTACCGACAGTGAAAGGTTAAACGGTTAAAATCATGTTAGGGGAATTTTAACTCCTTATGAAGCCAATATAGAATCACCTGTTAATTCAAAGCATATTTTTTAATTATTCTACAAACAAGCAATATAACATAGATGATATAAATAGTTAAGTGTTACACACTTTTGTGAATCTACCACCTATACATGTTTAACAAATACAATAGACATGTAATGATAAGGGAATCGTTAATGAATAAATAGTAACAGGAGAAAGATCAGGGTGTAAACATATAAGTCACAAGTAACCAAGTGTTAATTAATGCTGTCGGAAACAACTCGTTGCTTTTACCCCTTTTTGCTATTTCTTCCTTAGATTAAGATATTGGCCAATCTTAATTACGTTTGATATGTAAGTGTATATTGCCGTTACAAAAGGTGACATCATTTACCCTCATAACTACTGCTGGGGAAGTTTTGGGTCCTTTTGTAAAGCTGTTTTCACACTTTGAATTTGCTGTATTTATGTTGTTCAGGCATGTTTCTTCGGTATACATACATACAAATATTGATCCCATCTAAATGACATTGTAATAACCAACGTTTATAATCACCTCCTGTGACAGGAAACAACACCGTAACAATGTGTATTAGGTTTCATTTCCGGCATAGGATGAAACGATATCGTATTTGGTAGAATATGGAGGATAAATATCCTGTTCGATCCGGGGTGTAAATGTATCGTGTACGGTACAGGATTTAGCTATATCCTGTACTACAGTGTGTAGATCGTGAACGATTTAAAAAGCAAACGGTATACACAATTCCGTGTGGTAGATGCGTTAAAAGTGCTTGGTATTTACAATCAATAATGAGCGGTTATTAAATGTAGCAATTTGAAATAGTGATTGGTGGTTACATGTGCAATGGTAAGCTGTGATGGTTTGATGTGCTTGCAATGGCGTGGTTCGTGGTTGTTTTGATTTTTATAAATAATATGTGTGGTTATATAAATATTTATTGATACCAATAAAAAAGATGCTCCGGTTACCTTTAGAAGTAAATAAATGGCCACAACTGAAGCTATTTTAGGGTTTAACAATCACTAGAAATACAAGACAAATGAAGTACCTATTTATAAGGTTTAAAGTTCATGCAGAACGCCAAACATTAGTTTTACCCTTTTAGAGCAACATATGGTCATTTAGTCCATTTAATAATAATAATGATAATTCGAAGTTCTTATATACAGCTTTATCAAAACCTAGTTAGTAGGTCGTCTCAAAGCGGTTCACAAATTATTATCCGTGGTTATAGGGCGTTTGCAACCAGCCATTATCTTTCTCAACTCCCTGGGGTGCATAAAGCCGGTGCTGCCATTTCGGCGCTCATGGCTAGCATCCTACAATTCTAGTACTGCCCAACCGCATACTAATTTACAGCTGAGTAGACTGGTACAAGCGAAGTAAAGTATCTTGCCCAAAGATACAACACAGTGCCGTGCCGTGACCTGAACGCGCAACCCTTCGGTCACGAGCCCGGCTTCCTACCACTAGACTACGGTACCTCCATTTAGGACGTATTGGTGATACTTAAGTAAATAAGAATAATATTTTATATCTAAAGTGTTCTAAAACATATGAAAAGATATAGCAAAAGGGAATGATGCGCATACAACCCTTTATAACGCTTCAAAATTACAACGTTTGCTGCTACTTGTAATGATGAATTCTTGAACTAAGCAATTCATTGGTTTCTTTTCTTTGCTTGTTATTGCGATTGCTAGACTAGTTTGTTGCTTTATTTTACTGGGGTTTGCTACAAAAGTATATAACTGCTGGCAGATATAGACGGAGACACAAACTTCGTTTAACATGCAATTGCAGTTAGTGTTTTACTATCGTTCGCTGTCGTTCTCAGTCAATGACTGTAAAGGCATTCGGGGGTCGTTTGGTTAGATACTTTAAGGAATTGAATATGATCTTCTGTTTGTGTTGTGTTCATTAAATGTGTTCAAGTCGACTTCAGTGTGTATTGTATAAGTATCCAGGTACGTTTAGGTGACCTGACGCTCTTCTGCTCCCCCTCTCTCCCCCAGATAAATATTTATAGTTGTATAGCACTCATAGGGATATTGCCCCATAATGTTTAGTTTAAAGGAAATATATTGTAAAACCCAGGTTACGTTGTCAATCTATGTACCGTATTTACCAAAAACCAACACCTATAGAAGTTTTTATGTCTTACATTTTTAAAAGATTAATTACATACGTACTTTTTCGGTGATAAAGATTTTTCATCTTACTGACATCATACCTTCGTGTTACTTAGGATTTGTCTATCATTGCCTTTTTTTTTTTATGAAAGGTGTAAAACGTGTATGCGGTAAGTGATCATTCTACATTTAGGTACACGTGAACCCAGGGTAAATAAAACTTGCAACTGATTGAAGTGGCGCACGTCATGATACTCCAGTTAAAACCTCGAAATAAATGTGCTTAACGATCTTTTATTATGGTAAACACTGGAATTCATGTAATTAGACGACAGTAAACATAATATTTTAGATTAAACCCTTTCTGGTAGATAATTCTGGTTAAGTAGTTAATTAATTGAATGTGGATGATACACAATGTATATATATGATGCTGTTAAATGAAACAGGTATCTTTGTCTTTTTTGTCTTTCCAGTGGCGAGTAACAAACATCAGCAAGATGGTAATATATTACACATTTATCTCACGAAAACATTGATCTATCTTTATTTACATGTCTCCGAACGCACGTGCTCTTTTAATACGATGACAGCATCGTATGAGAAACATTGCACCTTACGGCCCACGCATGGATAAAACAAGTATTGTTCAACATCTGGAGCAAATAAGTTCATTGAAACTTTAGAATGAGAAACTCTCTCAAAATATTCCAAAAGGTAATTATTTTCAAAATAATTGCAACGGTACGATGATAACTACAAATTCAAAATGAAGCGCTTACAGCTAGCAGCTATAATTTTGTCGAAAAACAGTAACAAATTATTCAAAGAAAGTTTGATTTAATGATTGTTTGCTGCACCGTACAGGGAATACCTGAACACGAATCCGAACTCTTATTTTCATGATATTTAATTATATTGATATTTTGTTATTTCCTTGCATTCCTGAGCAATGCAACTCTCAATTAATGGAATTACAAATTAATTTCAGTCAGAATTCTTTTCACGTGTATTGCGTTAAATATTAATTAACATGCCTTTCTAAACATCGTATGTTCCAACGACGTTATAATTCCTTGGCAGCACAGCCATGTATATTCTACCACGTTTCATCTCTTGCGATAAAGTTTGTCAAAATGCGTGCACTTATAACGGCCTTTTCTGCAGTTACTGTTCTTTCACATTACATAACCACCACAACTAGCTGCCTGTTTGCTAAGAGTTTTAAATAAACCGTCTCCTCTCTTCGTTAATAGGAGTAGATGGAACTAACACGCTACTGTTTTGCTTTACAGTATTGCTATGGTTTTCATTGACATCATCCGTGTTTACTCCATCCATTGCCATGTCAGACATGTTGGCTGATACAAATCCACAAAGAATATTTTTGATATCATGCTTTTATTTTATATCATAATACATGGTTAGAGAACTCTTGGAATGTTATATGTAACAATCATTCACCACTTTCGTTTAATGCCATTGAGTTAATGATACAAAAACGACATTCAATAACATCGTTTCCAGTAAGTTTTCTTACAAACAGTTAACTCTTTTCGACCTCATTTCAATCTCAAGCTTTGTTCAAATGCTCATTCGCCAAACATTTTGTTCAACAGTTTGTATCACCAAAACTTAAAACAGGAGATCACTGGATATGCACACAGTGGCAACTTATATTGTGTATTAGGCATAGGACACACTACTCATACTGCGCATTTGACGCATGAAAAGTTTACAATTATAGCATGGTAGACACTGTAAAAAACTTGCATTGATTAACTGTTATATGACGAAATTATATAACTCAACCTAGAGGTCGACCAGATGTAACGAGACACGGACAATTAAGGACATGGACCTTCTCCAATCTTTCTGTAATTTCCGTAGCATCATACACGCGTTGGGTTTGAGTAAATAGATAAATGTGTTTCATGTAGTTGTATTTGTGGATTATCTATCTATTGTTTTGTTTAGTTATTTTTTTCTGCATTTATTGTACTAATGATTAATTGCTTCAAGGAGCACAGAGTTGTTTTTAAACATATTCGCTGTCCTCTATGATAATACGAAAATACAAATATTAACAAAAGGTTATTTTAACATAAACATTGTGAAGTCTTATAGACATTTACTTATGTTTTGTTTTTGTTATGCAACAAAAATTATACTTGACATCATAAGGACAGCATGGAATTTTGGCACGGATGTCAAATGAGATTACATTTTTAAAACAAATATTGATATCAGGTCTTGATTTTTCAATGGTGTGTGATACCTTTTATCAATACACAAAAATTATTATTACTGAAGCAGACAATATGCAATTGATTAAATATGAATAGATCACAACAAAACTGTCTACAGTAGCAAGTCAATGCATTCCAGACGCTTAATCTTTTGACAACAGGTGAAGTAGAAAATCAATAGCACCTAGTTTGTTGTGAGTATTCATAATATCAAGAATTTCATGAGCTTTATACAAATTAAAACAAAATACCATTAAAGTATTCTTACTCATGATTGTAAATAATTTCTTACTACACCCAGACTAAACTTAGAAACCGCTATTTGGACTGTTTTGACACTTTCGCGCAAACAACAAACAGCTAATTTGGTAAAGATAATTGAAAAGTATATTTGGCAAATAAGATAGAGCAATAGCCCATTAAAACATTCAACAAACGTGTATAAAAAACGACCGAATTGAACGTCCTTGTTTTTAATCATTAAAATTTGTATTCATGCTATAAATATGGATTAATAGACGAGTAACAATTGGAAAGTGTTGTAAAGACGAATAAACATTAGTACATGCAAATCACAATTTTGTACAAATATCACATACGCATGTTCAGTTCTGAAACAAGGTAGTTCGAGAACGTATGGTAATAGGGTATGGGGTCATTTTCCATCCGCCTCCCTTCACTGACGGCATATTGTACCGCTGCAGCAAAGCATTCTCGGCATTATGCACGTCCATACCAGGACCGTATGGCTTTGTGGACGTGCATCGCGACCCTGAAGACCCACTACATATTTCGTCCGAGTCGTCGTCAGAAGAATTAGAATTGTCTGAGGATACTCCACGAAACCTGACGCTGTCTGTCAACCATACGAACTGATCTGTGCCTTTGACTTTAGCCTGTTCCAGTAGATGTTTCATTCGCCGTTGTTCGTAAAGATGAGCGCGAGTAGATTGGGCGATGAGAGGAGCAGAACATTCTTGGTCTTCTTTGGGAGGATCCTTGAAGAATCGTATTCTGGGAGGTTTCGGTTTTACTTTTTCTGGTTTTTTGTTGACTGCTCGTAGTAGTTCTAGTCTCTCACACCAGGTGAGACCCGCGGCATCAGGAGGAAAATCAGGCTCGACCTGGTGAAGATGAAATGAAATATAATATGAAAACTAGAACAATTTATATATGAAACATATTAATCTATATCCACTCTAATTATATTAAATAGGCATTTTAAACACACACAAAAGCAGAAACGAATGCAAAAGCCTAAGTAAATTTCTAGTGAAAAGTTGAAATCCATAAGAAACATAGAAAAACAGAACATCGTTATATCATACAATTTTATATTGTATATAGAAAATCTGTGTATTTTAATATTTATTGCAGCTACATGTCAAAACGCACACATCAAAACAATCACAAACATATTATTATAAATTTGAAAAAAGGACATCTAGATTAAAGAAAATCCAACCTTAAAATAGTTGTATATATCTATTTTGATAATAATTAACTAATGATTAAGAGAACTACATTGGTATTACAAACGCTAACGATGTAACTAGCACATACATATAACTGCGTTTACTAAAACAATATCAAGGTGGCAATCAAATAACAATAATAGTAGATTTGAGAACATCGCATTCCAAATCAATCTTGATTACGGTTGAAAAATCATTGTGTCTACTGATCAAACGTATGCTGGTTTTGTATTACATCAATTCATAAATACTAGCAAAAGCCTGGTTTGAATGGGGCATATTTGAGAGAAATGCATGTATAACCTGACAATACGCAATAGAAAGAAGATAGAGTAATGCATGAATATAAGTATATCAAGTGATTGTACGCTGCGCAGATGATAGAATAGTACATGTATCATGTAACAGTATGATG
This sequence comes from Mizuhopecten yessoensis, assembly GCF_002113885.1. NCBI lineage: Eukaryota > Metazoa > Mollusca > Bivalvia > Pectinida > Pectinidae > Mizuhopecten > Mizuhopecten yessoensis. The sequence goes on from NW_018404966.1 coordinate 109,423, forward strand.
TGCAAGGGGGAGGGGGACATCAGCATTGATCTACAATAGGGTTGTACAGGTGTTGCCATATAATGACAACAGGAACATAAGAGAAAGCAGAGTTATTCGAGAACAAAATATGACAAACAATATTGTGTATACAACGAACAATATATAAAACAAAGTGAAAAAGGTTGTAGTTGACAGATGAACACAGGTGACATTTGATAAAATCAGTAAGACATAAGATATGAGTAAGTGTTAACATGAACAATTAATAAACAGAAAAATATTCTTGTACCTCATTCATGTTCAAGAAAATTTAAAGAAAATAAAAATACATGATCTGGGATTCCCATGATATGAACTTTTCCACATGAGCCATTAATTTGAAACATTTTACAGGATTATAATTCAAGAAATAGCAAATTACAAAAATTCCCCAAGAGATAATTTGAATCGATTAGGTCATGAAAAAAATGAACGATATATAAGTTTCAGGTTGCACTTTTGGAAAGGAATGGTACTGAAGAATGTGTTATCATACAACATGGTACTTTAGAGAAAGCTTCGACGGGAAACACAGAGAGTGGGATCGGGTGCAAAAATACCTTGATGATTCAATACAATAAATGATCATTTCTTGAGAGGATCGTAGCGAGCGGCAAGGCTCACATAAGCTCGTCCTGCAGAATCAAACCACATCTGAAAAGCAGGCATCATGATTGTCAATAAAACACACAAACATATTAAGAAAACAAATCAAATCATCTAAACACAGCAAACATGAGAATGAAAATATGTGAAATTTAAGATTTGTATGTGGATGTTGACTCTTATCTCTTATTGGAAACAATTCAAAAGTTCTAATATAAGTCAGAAGACAATTATATATTACTCCTAAGTTGAATTTTATCCACATATGCTTCAAATGCATTCATAAAGTATACAAGTATAAATTCGATGATATATCTCACTATCTTCATAAAGTTGAGCAGCTAGATATCATGTCAGAATAAAGTGTATTGGGATCAAATTAAAAGCAACTACCGACTCATTAAAATACAAAAACTGATCTACTTTGAAGTTGTACTAAAATGTATAGTTCTGTTTACATACACAATACTTTCAAATTGTTCCTGAAAGTTTGCTAAATATTCTCGCATGCAGTTAGGCTTACAACGTAGACAAAAACCCAGTATGTTTAGTATATTACTTTTCCACAAAGCTGCGATAAAAATGGAAATTATAAACAAACAATTTTTTTTATGAGAGGTTTAATTTGAAGTAATAAACAATTGAGAGAAATTAATTTGCAAAGAGCGTTATGTTACGTTTGTCTGAGGGCAAAATAAATTAAATGAAATATTTAATCTTCCAACTAATTGTATTATCATAGAACCATATTAAAACATGCATAGGCAAACACTCGTGATGGAGTAAACAGTATGTGCACATGGAGATCCGTTAATCGTAACAATCGCTACAGTGTAGAGCAGGTATGCAACATTTGTTTTAAAATACGACAAGTACATGTGACCATATGACTAAAGAGGTGGAAAATCGCACTCCTTGTCTGTGCATATCAATATTACATTCCATTGTGTGATATTCACGAAGTCACTCGTGCTTGTCAACCAATCTCGTGCAGATAGGACTATGTCTATATCTATGTGCCAATTATACCCTTTCACTACTGAGAATATTGAAGAAAGGAAACTCTCAGCCAGGAGCTTACTGATGATTTCGTTGCAGTCCGTAACTTCGATGTTCTCATGATAAAAGTGTAATGCAATTTCTCTCATTTCTTGCTTTACAAAGACCAGCTGATTGGTAAAATATACTAACTGTAAATATGTTATGTGTTTTTTTTATTATGAGACAAGACGTGGCCTAAAATAAACAAAAACAGTAAATTATACATTTTATCATAAATGCTGTACAGTAAGAGTGCCCATAGTAAACAATCGGAATATTACGCATATAGAAATGAGAGAAAATCACCCAATGTATTGTGAGGCTGTGAGGTTAAAAAATAAGGTATACATTTATTTCTGTGCATTTCTTAATGGATTATGGCATTTTGCGGATTGGGAACAAACTGTGTACCCCATCTCTAGGTGTAAGGGAATCGGAGTTGACCTCTTGAGATGTTGCGTTGATTCCCACGCTGCTGTTTTCCCTCAGAATATACTCAGCAACCCGCTTCATACTTTCAGAGCTCTCGATTGTGGAAATGCTTACAGCATTTCCAGGCTTTGTCTCGTTTGTATATTCTTCCGGTTCCTCTGTCCAGTAATTCAATCCAGGACTAACAGATTCCCCACGAAGGCTATTAGGCAGATCGCTCCGATCTGACCGTACCACTCTAGCAGAATAGGCATTTCTGTTATTGGCCGCGTTTTCAGATTTGCGCAAGGCACTTGCACGTGTTTTCTTTCCTTTGATGTATCCAGCAAATCTACTTCTTAAATTTTTTGTACAGAACAATTTACTTGTCTTCTCGTAAGAGGCGCTTGATGATTTTTTTTCCGGAAGAACTGTACCTTCGTGACTCTTTTGTTGCATTGCCTCTTCCTTAAATTTTGCTTGATCACTAAGATTTATATCTGCAGCGACAAGCATACCGTTCTTCGATTTGATAACGGGAAAATCTACCTTGCCCGCGTCTTCTTTATTTAAAATCAGTTTCATCTTTGGCTTGTAGTCGACGTTTGGATTTATCACTTTGACATAACCTCTGAACGGAGACGAAACCATTGTTTCTCGCCGACTGTCCTTTCGATGCACAGGCGAGGAAGTCGAAGGGTTCCAAAGAATAGGTTTGGCAGTTTTCAGTATAATAGGCGGTCCTTCCAAAACAGATTCCGACGGGAACAGATGAAATGTGCAGGACGGTTCTAATGTTTCGTTCAACCGAACTTTCATTTCTGCTCCAAGGCAGGTTGTTGATAGTCTGCTTAAGCTTATATCACTTTTGTTGTCCATATTGTCTGGGGAGAAGGACACATCAGGTGTCATGGGATATTCGCAGATATAACCCTGGCAATTGTGAAAATAACACTAACGTTTATAACACCTATTAGAAAGAAATTACTACTTTGAATACTTACAAATATGATCAATTTCACATAAAACTGGGCAATCAATATTAAATTATACATTAGTATTATGTTAATGCAATTACCTGTTACACCTGTTATCTCCCCTTTTGCCTATCATTTGAAGTAAAGCTACAACTCACTCCAGAACTTATTAAAAAATATGTTAATAAATTGATTTTGGTAAGCTTAACCAGAAAATCTAAACAAAATGAAAAAGAAGGCCTTTTTTATGCCTTCTAAATAAATGCGATTATTCTCAATTCCACAATTAAAATATTATGTGATATCTACTGTGCAGCAATGGAATAATGGACGACTCTCAGAACACACAATTCACACTATGCTGTATCACAATGATTATATTGTAAGGACCCAATAACCATTTCCTTTTATACCAAAGCAAACAGAAGGCCAATACTTCCATAGGGAGGAAAACACTTTTAACTTGCTGCAAATAACCCATCACCAGTGCGAAAAACGTAAATCGAAATATAAAATTAATTTCTAACTAGAACTTGACGTTTCAGACGAGCAGTGACGATCGGTTTCTGAAAATTCACAATAAGGAAATCTTACAGTTAAACTATTGAACATTTTACATGAAAAAATAAATGGCAGCGTTTCACTTCAAATATAAAAAATTCAAAAATATCCTGTAATCAATGACCAACATAGCATTCTACATAACACTACTAAAACATGCAGGAAATACAGCAGATAGGCTATTTGGCAAAACGTTATAAAACTATTCCAAAAAAGGAATATTTTTATCACTTTGATCATAAACCGAATAATACATCATCGCACTATACATGCATCATTTCATGTAATCACCTATGTTATATTACAATGAAACGTTAACATATGAAGCCATGCATTTCCATTATTTACAAATATAATCAAAGAATAACTACAGATGTAGACAGCTCAGAAGCCAAACAAATCACATCTATGTAATAGATGTAAGCGTCATCGCTATAGAAATGAAAGATGCTAAGATGTAGACAGAAAGAGTGTATACGGCCATGACTGAAGTATCAAGGCCTTGCATAAAAGAAAGAATATGTAAGTCTCAGGGTGCAGTTACACACAGGCTGACCAAGTCGTTACTGACACATACACTTCCCGACATATACCACATGCCGAAGTGTTTATTATTGTTGATGTCATGTTGTCACATCAGTTAATTATAACATACAAACATGAACATTGTTTAATGATTGATTGCTCTTTGTATCATAATTAATATTACTACACATGCAAAATTTAATTGATACAATAATTCATACCATCTTTCCGTAGCACGAATAAAGTGCATGTGCATCTGATGTGCGGATCATCTCGTTAAGTTTTGATGGAATCATTAAAATAAAAACATAATAAATAATAAAGGCCCTACAAGACATGATCATCGATGTCAAACACTTGAATTTAACGAATGTTGATTAAGATTAATTAAGATATCCTATACGTTTAACTCCATCTATCTTTTAAAGATTATCAGCATTTCATGTCGTTTTAGAAAAACAATGTGAGTATTAGTAAAATACAGATACACATATATTTAAACTTTTCTTTATTTTTCTACTAATTTGTAACATTTGTTAAACCAGTTCGTATAATAATTTTGAAATATATATGATATTCACTCTGAAACATTGCATTACACCGTGGTTATTGCCTGCTAAAAGTTATATATTTAGTTTGAAAGTACGATAACATTTTTTTAATGTATATTAAAGTAAACGTAAGACATCCAAATAGCTTCTTCTGTCAGTATAATCATGACCCAAGTGAATTGCGACATATGATCTTGTCTTGCAGTTAATAAATGTACGAATTTCGATTTATATTTATACTGCTGGTCTGCCCGTACCACATCTAATCTAGGGTGGATATACTCATATCTAATGTATAAAGTTGGTAAGGAATCATACTTCACTCTTAGACCTGGCAAAACTTCGACCATTTACAGAGAAACTTGTTGAAGGGCGTATTATAGTTCGACCTTTCACTGTGGACGGTCTGACATCCAGTATAACGTGTCCAAGAGTTCTAATATTGGTAAATGTGCTGAAGGGGCGTCGCTAAGGAAATTACAAGAGTTTGTGATGAAATGAATATCCCCGTTTGTATTTCTACATGGTGTACATGTTGCACAATGCATTGCGTATATGAGATCCTATAAAAACGTTATTGCTTTATTTCAATTAAATCAATGAAAATATTTAGTCATATTGATTTTATTCTGGTTGATTTCTATCCAACTAAAATAGACATAAATACATTATTCAATTAAAACCTGTTCTTTTTTTCTCCTTTTTTCTGCATTAAAGTTAATCGTATCCTGGACATAGAAATCATATTCCTAATTTATTCTTCAAATTTTGCATATATGATACAAATAAAACATGCATCGAATGCATTCCGTGGTCGTGAACATGACATAGCGCAAGTGATACATGTACTGTGATCGTCATGCTAAGACCACTTGAAACGTGTAAAAAACGAAAGCTGATTTTATATCTCGTTGATCAATTTACTATAACAGATCTCGATAATATTTTTCGGTTAACTGTCGATTTAAATGAAGAATATTGTCTTCATTTATCCATCCTGACAAGCTAGAACAATACTTTTACGCTGACAAAGCTAAATAGTATTTCAGATGCTATACACAAAGTCCGATGGCTATATGAAATATGACATAACAAGGGACCGCAGGGGGCAGCAAATTCTTCAGAAAAGCAAAACAGGAGCAATTTAGGTTGATGTATATCAATGCTATTGCATTTATAGATGGAACGTAAACAACAGCAGTGGTTTTAGACAATTTTATAGTAAGATTGACCTGACCTTTGACAATTCACACTCAAAGTATACAAGATTTTGTGAGGACACCAAACGAGTTTGAGTTGTGTGATGTCAGTGTCTTGATATTTGATGAGCAATTTAGGGGGTTAAAAAGGGAAACAAATATAGTGAGATAGCATAACTGACAATTAACCAAATAATATTAACACTGTTAACATGTCGGTAGAATAATCATTCGGATTCTAAAAGCTGTTGACAATACAAAAGAACTGTACACTAAGCATCATGAGTGATTCAAAATTGTATGAATTAAGAAATATGGTTGTTCTGTGCTCCGAAAGATGTAAATTTTACCTTTTCACATCTATGCTGGGAAGTTAAATGGTTCGAAAAAGAGTAACTATATAACCTGTCCACAATATGCATTTATTTCTGTGATAATGATATTGTTTGTAACATGTCGTTACAAAGGATCAGTAAACGAGGTGAAAAGATAACAGAATGTGTAAAGAAGATTTGGTAAATAATTATCCTAAGTGATATTTTAACATAAACCTTATCTAGAGTGTGGTATAACGCACATCAATAATTCACCCCATGCAACGACACAGATTTACATATTTTCTTCACCTTCTCTTTTAATTTATAAAGCCATTCTCTTCACATCAAGTCTGCATTCATGAAACTGTTATAAAAATAGTTCATACTACATCACCAAATATGTATACCCAAGAGATGAATAGATTTCTCAATGTGGCGAAATACAAAAAAAATGAGATGTGTCCTCCTTTAACACTGATCATCATATGGACGAGGAATTTCGGAAAATAGTATAAACAATACAGTGAAGAAATGCTAGGTTATATCACATTTAGCAAACTGATCCTTTTCAAATAAAATGAAATCGTTTATGTTATCACATATTATGTCCAAAGCAGTCAGCATCATACCAATAATTTTTGTACGATATCGCTTTATAAATCCACAAAGACGTGCTTTTCATTTCTAAGGATACTCACTTGTTTTTCAGCCGCTACACAGGCAAGTGTATCTAGTGTTCTGGAGGTGCTGTTAGTCTGTACATGGTTGTCCGCTCCCGATTGTCTTGCTTGACTATGAAACACACATACATTTGGAAATCATAGTATGAATTAAAACAACAGTGTTTCGTAAATATAACAAATATCTAATATTTTTAATAGATGTAACAGCATGGAAAATATAGAAATTCCCACAATCAGAACAACATCTGAGTATCTTTGTAAAATAGATCCCGTTTGATGTGCAAATATGCTCAAACTGTCGTCTGGCAACGCAATGAAACACTGAAGAAACATATTTTGTTTAAGGTTGATAGCAATACATTCGTATCTGTCGGCCATTATTGCATGCTACATGTAGCAATATGCTCAAAGACAAGGAGTTGTCACTCAAAAAAAGTGCAAGGGGAAACATTATTCTGGACAACAACAAAAACAATCACATGTCAAAGTTATTAGATCATAATTACCGGGTGTATAGGCATGTTCTTCCATGGTGTTCATTACGCAATTTTATTTCAAATCATTCCTTGTAATCAATACATGTGTTATATGTATGTGATCATAATCTACAGGTCACTACGTATAATGTAATCGGTAACTGTAACGAGATTCCACTGAAGCAAGGAGACTACAGACTGACAAAATATTCATTTAATTAATCGTTACAAATGCTGTTTTGATCGGCACGTACAGCGTATGTTACTATATCTAGCACAGTAGAACAAATAACATACGTTCATATATGCCGTCCATCTCTTCAACTACCCTCTGTATCTATCAGTTATTGTCCTTTTTTATAACAGAACAATTGCATAAAAGGAGGTGTGGTTCGTTAGAATTTGCCCCAATATCGCAAACGTCGCAAACGTTCCGAACGTTCTACAGTGTAACTTTTGAGCACGTTCTCAATTGCAAAATCAGATTGAATTTAGGCCTTATATCATCAAATAAAAAAACATCTTTATCCATTCAAAACAGTACCGCTATATTTGAAACATCGAAAGAAGTAACAATATTTGAATAAAAAGAAAACATAAAATATACGTAATTTAGAAGAATGGTGACGTTTAGGGATGTTCAATGTTGGGACGATTAACGGGTTTGAACGTGTTCATCAAAGGTTCATGACACAATTACATGGATACAACTATATATCTTTGAAAGAGATATAGATAAAAACGTTTGCAATGCATTAGTGTGGCTTATGTCATAGTGGTATTGTTTTCTTTTTGGAATGGTACAGGTAGATGGTGCATGCTACAAAAGACGGTGCATCTACGAAAGATAAACAGAATACATAGAACGTATTTATAACTTCTATAAATTCAAAATAGGACAAAAAGATATCTACACAAATAATTCAGAAAAATACTATACAGGGTTCCCTGCCAAAAAATACATATGTATATAAAGTAACAAAAGCCATTCCTTATATATTATCATAATCCCTAGATACGGTAATAAACACATGATTCCGATAAAACACACATACAATGTACCTGTATTGAACACTGACTTTGTATCATAACACATATTTGTTACATATTTATAGGATTTTAAAATATTAAACGCATAAAGTTTTACTCACAAATATTGTGATCCAAAAAGTGAATAAATTTGAAATACTTTTAAACCAATTTGTTTTTGAAAAAAAATCACACAAATTAAAATAACACGTTGTTAGTAGCATTTTATGAAAATACATTGCACTTCATTGAAAAAGGAAGATTTATAAAGATAAGTACCACAAAATAACCCAAAATCAAATGAGCTTATTGTTTAGTAAGTACCACATACCAAACAATGGAGCAAGAAAAAGCACTTCACATAATTCATTTAATAAACACCAACATTCATTGATTTTTAAACCAATAAAAATCTTCAAACTTCAACTGGTCCGAACCCTCTAATACCTATGACAAGCCCAGTGCCAGCAGGAAAATAACATATGTTCTAATAATTGGTTACCTCTTTTCGTAACTGAAAGTGTATATGTAGCAAAATTTCGAATGAGTTTCTTACATAATTTTTCAAAATATCATAAATATTTTTATATTCATATTCTATAAGAAATTCAACAATAACGAAACATCTGACTTGTTAATCATTTCTTTACCTTATAACTCTTTTTGAAACGTAAAAGCTGTATTGCTTTTGAAAAAAAAAAAAATGATACAATGATGATGATATCAGTAGTTACAAAATTTAATGCATATTTTGATTTGATGACATTTAACAACATCACACAAACAATGTTGAAAAACAGTTATCATCGAAAATCAAGGGAGATCATGCATTCTCTTAAAAACATAAACATACGTCAGATCCTGCCAAAGACAGATATTCTTCTTTATTGGGCGTCTTCCATTGCTAGTAGTATTTACATCTAATTAGTTTATGACACTTTCTAGGAAGTCTAGACTATAGCAAAAATCTGAAGCATGATATATGTTTGTGATAAAAAGCAAAAGATCTCTACCTTACAACCACAACGTCGTACCCTCCCTCTGGCAAACAGAGTTGCATAAATTTTCAACATATGTTAAAAATAAATCCTGTGATTTTGAAAATTCATCGTCTTCTCTCAAATAATTGAAGTAATTTAGATCTCATTGTACAGCAAGGTAAAGCTCTTTCAAATGGAGATAAAAATCGAATACAATTGTGTAAATTTCTGCAAATTATCATCGAAGCATTTAGTAAACTAGATTTTAACCCTGTTACTTTTCGCTATTTGTAGAAAATTTTACTTGATGCTGTTTTCATTCATTAACAAATGTGCAAACATAAATATTGGAATTTACTGACTGCAGGAAATTCTTGAAAACAGTCAGTATAAACAAGCTGATGATTTACAATACACCATGATATAGTTTTAAAAAGCTAATCGTTATATATAAAATCTACTGTATACATTCTGTCTTTATAAAATACAAGGAAACTACACAATGAAGAGAGGGGTTTCGTCTATCTAAGGAATCACAAGAAATATCCAATCTACAGAGGTGTGTTATAAAATGTAACTAAAAAGGAATACAGAAAGGCTTATTATGACAGTTATTCAAATACTGTACGAGTTGAGGTTGAACTGAAGCATACCTATATAGATCCAATCGTGCATATTATCCCCGTAAATATTCAAATAATAACTGCCAATATTGAAAGAACATGCATATTGCAACCTTTGTCAAAAACACAATCAGTAATAGATCAAGGACAGATAGTAAAGTAAAATGTAGTCTAACAAGTGCATTCATTTGGGCTGCCAATTCCAGGTAAGGTGCGCTAAAAATGTATGATAAAAAAGGTTCTTATCGTAGATTATGATGAATCGAAAAAGATTTTCCTTAAACTAGTATAAAACCTGCAAATGTCTTATACTTTTGAACCTATATATACGTATATTGTATGCACTAGTATTGAATGCAGAAATTTCATGAATAATTTGTTTCCATAATGTATTTACTGTTTAAAGTAAGTAGGTCCTATCACCCGTCCGTTTGTACTGATTACGCGATACGTGATAAATTTGAAAATGTTCATTCCAACAAAAGGACCAATAAATAAAGTCCTAAAGCACAAAACGTCCTTTCGGTACTTCTTTTTTATATCGAAAGGAATTTACATTTTAAATAATATGTTTTTCGAAATGAACTAGAAAGTAGGTCACCATATACAGCCTTAATTGTTTGGGCAATTTCGCTTAGTAAGTTAGGTAAGTGTACATAAATTAAAAGGATTTTATGACCCATTAGTGATTGGTTTGGCTATTCTACTTATTGGATAAAAAAAAATATACTCCATCCAAAATACCAATTCTTGAACGATCCTATTTCCTTTGCGATTTCCTAGGATGACGTTTTTGACACAAGGTTGAAAAAAAAATGCAATTGTCTCTCTCAGAATACTACATAGAGTGTAATAATCAGGAAAATAGTCCATATACTCCCAACTTTGTGCACTTACCTTGGCAGTCTCCATGCCCTGTGTGATGAAGTAACATATAACATGTTCAATAAGTCTAAAAACACAGCTTAAAAAGTAAACAATTGCACTCATATTTGCACTTTAAACTCCTCAAGTGTGAAGAGCTCGTTGTTACATTTCTGGTATGTCTTGTGACAAATATAGCACATGATCATGTTTTCCTAAAATACATAAAATGTATCTAGAGGAAAATATTTGGACTTATTGGGCATATTTCAATTCAGTAAATGTGATATATCTCTAAGTCCATGAGCATGGTAATCTTATGGCAAATACTGACAGTATGACACAGCTAGAGAAAAGCACACATCCACATGCATTCATGTATTATTGGAGCAGACCAAAAGACTGCCATAACACACGGATGTTGTAGATATTTTGAAATTACCTTAAGTCTCGAAATCCTTTACTTAAATTTGTTTAATCTCTTCAGACATTTATGTATTGTATGTACTACAGGTTACTCCTACACTAAATTTATAAAATTAAGATGTAATTGTACAAACCAAACAGTGTAACAAAACGTTCTGTCTGGCCCGAAGTGTCCAATGTTTGTATTGATATACAGTAGGAAGGCAGCCCCATCCAATGATGTCCATGCAATCAAATTATAATGATGAAACAAAAGTCTGTAAAATAACTTCATACTTTCTTAAACAGTTTTTTATTGTATAATAATTTGCAGCAGCTGTTGATTTTATTATGAGGGAAAAACACACGTAGCATAATATACTGTTGTTTTCACATCAAATATATATATATGGTCAGCATAAAGTATTAATGAAAACATATGTATACAAAACCACTAGTACTGAGCCAGTCAAGTGATTTTGTTTCAGCAGACACCAGCCATACACAATTTGATTTGGTCTAAAACTTACAGTGCCATCCAATATGGTGGATACCTCCATAGAGAGGATCAATCTGACACCTGTGTATATATACATATAGATTATTTTTGTATCAACTTTTATGAACCAAAAGATTGAGCTTCACTAAATACACTTTATCCCTTTAGGATTATTTAAGTGTGCGACTATTTAATATTATACAATGATGGACTTCAGGTGAGGTCTATCCCTGATTCACGACCCTGGTCTGAACAATATTCACAGAGGCCAAAGGCCGACGTGAATATTTTTCAGCCCAGGACCGTAAATCATTGATAGACTGAAGTCCGCAATTGTTTTATTATATGACATTTTTCAATGAAATCAATTTTTTTTCATGTCATAAACAGATGGATGTCATGGACCATTTTGGAATCACAGATTGAAGGACTTCAAATACAAAATAGCATACACACAAATTTAGTTTCAATTCATGTGATATTTAATTTTCAGTAAACATTATTTGCACAATCGACATCATTGATATTCACATAGTTCAGAATTTGATGAGATAATTCATTTTTAGCTGAATTCAGTAGTGTGATTGGTAACAGAATTACAGACTGGCTGGGAAATTACCTAGGCCTATTTTTAGTAGTGGTCTGTAACACTTTTGTATTTATAGGTCGAGGTCTGTAACACTTTTCTATTCATAGAACGAGGTTTGTAACATATTTACAGACTCGTCACATGACGTCGCTCCTCCAATCAGGGCTGGGAATTAGCAGTCATATAATAATCTTGAATATCTAACATTGTAATACAGTATTTAAGTTTGTATGTATTAGAAGTGTTTCAGTAGGATAAGGTATACCCAGACAGCCTACACACTACTGCCAATCACATGTAATGTTACACAGAACTATACAAGCTGGCATTCTTTCATATACAAGTCTATCTTGAAATAATACACTTTGCTTCCATGTCCACAAAACCCAGCCGGGCCATGATTCAACATATCTTTAATCTACAATTATTTTGCTACCTTATATCCCCACCAAACTGTCATGGATTGGTCTTTATTTCTTATACTACTCCTTCTCTTGATATAGATATAGACTAAATAAAAATACCAGGGGTGGATACAAAATGTCAAGAGATTGTAATCAACTGGTATTAGCAATTGACATGTGTATAATTGAATGTATATCCTGCTGACAATGTAAATCTCTGGTATCTAAACAGGCTTTAGACACAAAATCAGTTATCAAATTCAAGTTACTAGCGCAAGACTCCATGATATATTTATGAATTGTCAACCTGAGAGAGTCTATTGATAATAAAACAGTTATTGTACGATCATCAATTAAATCAAATACAGAGTAGCAATCACCTCCAGCATGCATGTACTAATATATAGCATACAGTAATTGATCAGCAATGTTTTAGTGCATTCGAAAAATAGTCCGATTAAACAAAACATAAACTGAGATTTGTTTTCACAAAGGTAACCAGTCTCTGATGATACGATAGCCACACCTATAAACATGAGTGCAACTCCAGTTATATCAATTGAACAACGATTAAAAAAATACATACAAATAGTGTCTGAATGTTATAATACCCCCATGAGAACAGGTGTCTGTGTGTATGTCAGAGATACGTGACATAGCACTGAAGTAACTAATGTCATTTTGTTATCATGGGGGATGTTCTTCTGCATAACATATTTTGTCCTAACAGTGTGTTGTCAGTTTAATGTTAGAAATTGTACATGTGGTCTCTATATGTTTTTTCAGACACTCATTTCTATGTATATTTAATCAGGTGTGCTTTAATTATTATTTGTTGCTGAAAATTTAAAGCTATGTTTAGTTTATCATGGCTTCAGAAATGTGTGTGTTATATTCTGTCTATAAAAAAGATTTGATCACCAGAAGGTTTTAAATATTTAATCTATCCAGGTTTTTAAATCTAAATATTTGAGAATGCCTCCATAAGTATACCCTTAACCTTGTTAGATTACCTTTTAAAATATTTGTCAATCAACTTATTGAAATTTTGTCAATTTAAATATACAAGTACATTCAAGATAACAAAATTACAATATTCCCTCTGAAGTGAACAAAAAAAACCTTTATCATTCCATTATATGTAATTACCATGTACTGGTACAGGTATACATAATTGGTCCATTTACACACAAAATTATCCATTCAGGTCCACCCTTGGCCATGTCTCATTACAGTGCTAAAGTTTACAAAGAAACTTACTGATCTGTTATATGTTTTACAATACATAGTAGAATTTTAGTTATTTTTCATGGCTTCTAAGTCAGTCTTACAAGCTTAAGGCTTAGATAACATTTGTACATGCAGAAAACAAAGTGAATCTTTTTCTGAAATACCAAAGTGAATGTACCAGGTACCAAAATAGTTCAATGTACCAAAAAGATTGAAATTATAACAAAACTTCAAAATTAATTTAGACAAACTATAATATGAAATATTTTTCCAAGAACACTTATGATCATTATAATACTGATAGGAATCATTTTGAATCAATTCTAGCATTGAAGAAATATGAAGGTTTTTTGAAAGGCATCATCAGTAGATCCCTGAAGAAAGTAAAACATCTCCTACAATTTAAAATAACTACTTATTCTTAATTACTGTTGTAACAGTTAACATTTATTCATTTTTTTGTTTTTTGTTTGTTTGTGTTTTACGTCCTATTAACAGCTATGGGCATTTAATAAAGGACGTCCCAGGTTTTGGTGGTGGAGGAAAGCCAGAGTTCCCAGAGAAAAAACCACCCACCTACGTACGGCCAGTACAGGTCTGGCAACTGCCCCATGTAGGTCTCAAACCGACCCAGTGGTAGAGGGCTAGTGGTAGCAGAATGTCAGACGCCTCAACCACTTGGCCACAGCGGCGGTCAAGATGTATTAAAACAAGAGGCCCAATGGGCCTGCATCGCTCACCTGGTATTAATCTCACACTTGTAATCTTAAAAGTGGACTAAAATACAGGCAGAATATCAATATTTGATTCATAAGAACCTATTAAAAGATTTAAACATATGATGCCTGTGACCTTGAATGTCGAAAACAAGGACAACAGGTTGAAAGTGGATCAAGGTCATTCATTTGAACAAACTTGGTAGTCCTTCATCCCAGCATGCTACAGGTCCAATATCAGTACCCTTGGCCTTTTAGTTATTGGGAAGAAGTCGTTTGAAGATTTTACGACATTTGACCCCTTTGACCTTGAAAATTGGTCAAGATCATTAATTTTTACAAACTTTGTGGCCGTTCATCCCAGCATGTAACAAGCCCAATATCAGTACCCTGGGCCTTTTAGTTATTGAGAAGAAGTCGTATGAAGATTTTAAGACATTTGACCCCTTTGACCTTGAAAATTGGTCAAAATCATTCATTTTTACAAACTTTGTAGCCGTTCATCCCAGCATGTAACAAGCCCAATATCAGTACCCTGGGCCTTTTGGTTATTGAGAAGAAGTCGTTTGAAGATTTTAAGACATTTGCCCCCTTTGACCTTGAAAGTTGGTCAAGGTAATTCCTTTGAACAAATTTGGTAGCCATTTATCCCAGGATGCTACAGGGCTAATATGAGTACCCTGGGCCTTTTAGTTATTGAGAAGAAGTCGTATGAAGATTTTAAGACATCGGACCCCAGTGACCTTGAAAGTTGGTCAAGGTAATTCCTTTGAACAAATTTGGTAGCCCTTTATCCCAGCATGCTACAGGCCTAATATCAGTACCCTGGGCCTTTCGGTTATTGAGAAGAAGTTGTTTGAAGATTTTAACATATTTGACCCCTGTGACCTTGAAAGTGGGTCAAGGTCATTTATTTGAACAAACTTTGTAGCCCTTCATCCCAGCATGCTACAGGCCTAATATCAGTACCCTGGGCCTTTTTGTTATTGAGAAGAAGTTGTTTAAAGTAAAAAGTTGACGCCGGACGCCGGACGGACGACGGACGCCGCACCATGGCATAAGCTCACTTGCCCTTCGGGCAGGTGAGCTAAAAATGTAAGAATCAAATTAAGAAAATAAATTGTGTCACAAAAAACGTTAGATCTAGTGCACAAGAAAAATAATATTAATCTGTCCAGACAAATAATGTAAGTTACATGCGTACATGACTACAATATTTATAGACTCCTGGCTCATGTTTACTAAAACAAGACACATGGGGTGTCATTAATAATCCAACACAATCAATACATACCGGGTATACTGTACACATGTTAGGAGCAACTCTAGGTTTTAATTTACATGTTTAACATTGCATTAAACGTGAGCATGGCTGTGTATTACTAGCATGTCTAGGTGCAATGTATCACTACATTTACTGACAAGGTAACATACACACCAGTGTAACCACAACAGGTTCACACAGAAACCTGTACCTGTACAAACCATCCCAAAAAACTCACTTTCTGGATTAGTTCAGATTAACGCACACATAGTAGTTAAATTGAACTTGTGTCATGCTGGTCAGATTATCTCAAAAGAAGAATTTGTATAGTCTATAGACATTAGGATATCCGATCTTAATTGGTGAAACTCAAATTTCAAACTGAGAAACTTTTATTTCACTGACCAACATTGAACTGCCTTAATGATGTATGTGATAAGATCAAACTTGTACAAACAAAGCTCTCATTTGAAATCTATATCCACACAGACCCTACAAAGGGAATATGTCCATGTCTTAAGAACGGTATTGTAATTCCTCCTATAGGAAAGTCACACAGTGCCAACGTTTTTTATGAGGTACGGTAAATATACTGACTGTTTGATAGCTAGTAATGTAAGTTATGTAAAGATGTATTTTGATAAAAAAAACTATGACATTTCAATTTTTAAAAAATGGGAAGAAAAAAAAAATTGTCTCATGAAATGAATATTTAGAATCAAACTAAATTTTACAGAATTAATCATTACCATCATAAAGTTGTTCAAATTTTCTCCAGTGAACAGATCTAGATTGCAATTAAAACACTAACAAGTACATGGTCCTATATAAAATGACATCACCAAAACATGTTAATTATCTGTATTCATGGTACTTTAATTATATTTCTGTATTGTTTTACGCCCCATCTGATCACCAATTTAAGTCATATACATAAATCTTATTTGGAAGTTTCATATTGCAGACCTTTACACACTAATGTAAATGTGTATGGCTTAAAATATTAAAGCTTCATAAGTAGTATTTTCAATCTATGATCTATTGATTTCCTATCTCTTTATGATTGAATTTTCGAAAATTATGGCAACAAAAAAATAAAAGATATATTCCTTTTGACCTGTTAGATAATACATTTTATATACTGCCATTATCTACAGTGCTTCATTCCTTATATTTCCATCAAAATTCAATGGCATTTACCGCAATATAATTATACACACTTTTCTTTTCTAAAAGACCTTACTGGCCTCTTTATTTATGTGGTGGGGTTATGAGGAGCTAAAGTGGTTTTTCTTAAGGCAGATTAAACAAATAAAGAATTGCCATTCCACTTGATATTATATGGTTTTTGTGTATATTAGCTGTAGATATCAAACTAAAACCTCATGAATGAAAACGCAGAATACACAATTCAACGAACCAGTCAATACACAACCTGTGTATTAAAAGTACAGCATTGTAATTCCTTCCACCAAGGAACGGTTCACAAGCTGTATAGGGGACATGATCCCTTTGATGCTGTACACATCTAATGTCAATATGATCGCCCGAGGATTTTACCCTTACATGAATGTCAACAACAAGTGTCCCAAGGTTTATCTAGCTGTCTATTCAGATAAGGAGTCTTTATACTTTTCCAGTGTATCATAAAGAGATTACATATATTTTAGAACTTCCAGTTCAGTCAGCACAGAATACTTTTGAATTGACATTAGAAAAGGTCCTTTTCACTGGATTTATCCCGGACACTCTCTGCACTAGTAATCTAATGAACCATTAAAGCCTTGTACTTGAAAATCACAAACAGGATATGTCAGGATTGTGTTCCTTTATTGTTTGTGTTATTTCATTAAGTGGTGTGAATACTTGGACATACTCAATGTAAATTGTTACATTGACGTTACATATGTATATATACATAACCTATAATTTGTTACATTGACGCTACATATAATATACATAACCTATAATTTGCAAATCTAATGTTAATAAAAAATATATATGCACTGATAAAAATGCAACCACTTTGCAAGTCTCTAATTGATTAACTACCTCCATTTCTTGGGGTATTAGCTTGTGGGATTTACTATCTTGTATATCTTTTGAAGAATTAGTATTACTTATTTCTTCAGCAAGTACGTGTTTCAGAAGAAAAATATAGATTTCACATCCTTATCTGAAGGTTGCATGAATGAATATCTTAAATTATTACAGGGTATACTAAGAATACCACACCGTAACCCAATACAACACGTTCCACAGATCTACATATATTGCCCTAGATTAGCACAGAGCATTTTGAATTAGATAAGTGATTTTAATCCTGTAGATATTGAACACCTATTGAGAGCTGAAGATTTAAATTAAATGTGATTGATTTTATCGCAATAATTACATACATTTGAATATTTTCTCACAATTTGGGCATTCTACATTTATAAATAGATAATCATGCATTGGTAAGGTCAAGCAACTAAATGAGTACACCAATGCTATTGAGACTACGTAGTCCTGTAGCTTTTCAGTTTTATTTACTCAGTTTTTTCTCTCTGTTTTCTTTGAACTATATGTTCAGACCTAGATGAGGCACACCGATGTAAGTATTAAGTTAAGACAAGGTACCCAGGTGGGACTTCATAATAATCTGCAATTTATTAATTTTAAGCCCAGATTGGGGTCATGGTTTGGGCACTCAATAACATGTGGGATAGAGGGTTTGGGATGGGTGTATTGTAAGGTTTAAGGTTAATGTAAGGACCAGAACATGAGGTTTCTAGCTATGAAGCATGGGTGGGCTAGGTACCACAGATGGGCTTACAGTCCGGTAAATATAGGGTAAGTTAACAATGTAATGTTTTCCGCTTTGACACTGCTCCTCTGACACGTCTCCTAGGTTTGGTAATGCCGGTGAAGTAATAAATCTGTAACCTTCTCATTATTTCACAGCTAATCTAGACAAATTACACTCTGATTCACTTACATTTAAATCACATAAATGCTATCTTGAAAAAAGAAATCCTTCGGATTCCAAAACTGTGAAGTTTCCAAAGTGGTATGGAATTTATTCTCATTTACAATACCTTCCTGAAATTTTTTATCAAGAATTTGAAGTCATACATAATTGAAAAGTTTAACAATTAATCCATGAATGGCAACCCATAGTGTTGTGTATAGAAAATGTTCACACTTTATCACAGCCGACTTGGGTACCAGGAAACAAATCCTCTAATGAAATACATACGAATCCTTAATGCAATGTATATATAAGAGAATATTTACAGGTAGGGGTTCATGTTGAATATCATATATGTCTCATGAGTTCAAAGCAGGAATACAAATCTATATATCTATATGAACTCTGCAATTCAAGTGAAAAAGTGCAATTCATTAATTTTGCAATATATAGTTTTTCAAAGAAGTAAAATGTTAACGCATGCATACATAAAAAAAGGCCCGTGAATATTACACAAAGCTTTATATCATTATCTTTGGTGCTGAGGATAATCCCAATGTCACATTTGACTACTATGTACAAGGTTGTGTACAATTGTGCCATTTTGAATGATTCAGTTAAATAAAAATGTTCAAATCTGCTGTTTCTTAGTCATGCGTCTGAACAGAATTTCTGGAGGTTTTGAAAGAACTGTTCTAATGGTTAATAACAAAAGTCATATATCTTCATATTGACAAATACTGGCGAAAATGTCAAAGTGTATATGAATTCTTTGATGTAATATTTGATAACTATATTGTATATAAACCCTGTATTGAAAAAAAGAGGCTGGATATACAACAATTTATTGAGATGAGATGCTTAATCAATATAAAAATAATAGGGTTACTATCAGTGACGTGTAAATTAAGGACATAAGTTCTAGATCAATATACAGACCATTGTACACAGTCTAGAGTAAATATCCCATGCTGAGAAACGTGTTGTTAATCAAACATTCACAACTAAAAAGAAATGCATTGATAAAAATAATTCAATAGGTTTACAATTTGAATGTGATCTTTGAGAGTTTTCCCTTTTTATTTAAAGTGAACAAATAATTCATTCCTAATAGGGCCATTATAGAATTAAATGATAAATACTGCATGGATCATTTTACAATTAGAAACAGGACGCAAGTTTTCATAATCATCAATATTATAAATTTTTGGGAAAATGATTTGCCAAAACGTTGGAGTTTGCATGGACTTGTCATTTACATATTGTACTATCGGTATAAGCAATGTAATACACTGTAACCAAATGAGACAGAGTATCAAGATCAATTCACTGTACTGTTATCAATTGAGACAGAGATCTCGATACACATGTACTTTTCAGATTCTCAAAGACTACATGGCCATATTTGATCTCTGAACTGACTTCTAACAAGTTCCTACTGAACTTGGTGATACCCTACCATCTTCTAAACTAGATGAAAAACATGGACTCCCCTATGATATAGTCACATGCATGTTTTCTTATATTTTACCATTGACCTTGAGGTGAAGGTTATGGTGACTTAAATACAGCACACACCATCAGCAAGAATCACACCTTCCCTTTCAAGTTTCCTAAAGATACTTTATACAACCCAGGCAAGATTTCACAAGAAATTAAGCATTTATTTGACCTTTGACCTTGAGGTCAAGGCCACCATAACCTTAGTTTAGTGCACTGCATACCATCTGCAGGCATTGCATGTATACTTCAAATTTCATCAAGATTTCTTTGATGGTTTAAAGCTTTAGCCCAGACAAGATGTCACATTAAATGCTACAACAACCTTCTGGTAATGTCATTGGCTGCTCTAACGGGGATTTAGGCTTCAGTTCTACCAAGATAAGGAAGGAGACATATAATTATAGTAGAAAGTTGATTGGCTGTACAATGTATTCAGTTACAAATCTTAGAGGTTTCATATATATATATTGTATACTCAGACCAACACACTCTTAATTAATTAGATTAGATTATATTTCTTGAATGTTTTGTCAAAACATGTACATGTAAAGAGTGTAAAATAGAGAGAGCTCAATTAAAATACTGGTACCTACCGTAATGATGATGCTGGTCAACATTATACTAAAGAATTTATATTTAAGATGGATTTTATAGGTGAATCAAAAATGTGGGAACAAATGATGTATTAAGATATGCATATTTTATGTGTAAGTTTTCATATTAAATCAGCGACATTCAGATATGTTTATAATTTCCTGCAAATCTAGACTATTTTCCCTTTCAGTAATTTTTAGATTTCATGTACACCTCAATTAATAAATGCCTTTATTGAATATGATACTTACACTGTGACAGTTTGTAAAGGATGGCCTTTTTGGGGTCCATTTGAAGCACCAGCAGGAACCATGACTTTTGTAGGAGATTTCCCTCTATCCCCTTTTGCTGAGTTTATTCTTGGAGTTCTCACACCCTCATTACGATCTGATTCTACACATGAAGATTGAACAGAATCTGAACGCCATGCAGCATCAGGGGCTAGTTTATACTTGTAAGCATGATCCGGATTAATATGAACATGATTGTGTTTGCTACACTGATGTCCGTGACTGTGATTGCTAGATGTACGAGGGTTACTGACAGAAGCACCGTTAGGTAGAGAAACTAAACTATCCTTCCGATTTGTATAGTACATGGAGGCAGTTATTAACTGTTGATTACTGCCATTAGTATTTGTACATTGCGTACAAACCGTTGAAACCTGAGTCTGTGTTGAAGACTGACTTTGTGTTGAGATTTGATTTTGTATAGCACCAGCACTTGGGGTTGGAGCAGAATGGTGATGAAGATATTTCCGGAGCTCCCCAATGGGAACATCCGACTTTGTCATCCCGGGAGGGCGAAATCCATTTGCATATGAATGCTCTTGCCGATATTGTTGAATATATTTCTTCAGATCCCCATAATGTCTAAACATGAACGAATCATCTTTTTGTTGTCTTGCCTTGTAGTCTTTCCAGGGTTGAATAAATTCTTTTTGTTGTTTACTATTTTCTTTTTCAGGTTTTCTGAAATTATTTTTTGGATCATAAATCCATCCCGTAACCTCCTCGTTTCGAACCTGAGCTTTATAAGACTTCCCGTCAAGTTTGACATTTTGAAAATATCTAGAGTCTATATCCTGTTCGTCGAAATCCAAAAGTTTGTTCTGAAGTTGTCTATCGAGAAAAAAATTATATTCATGGCTGGATTCTGGCTTTTCATCTGCTGTCATGACATCAGCGTGCAAAGAAATGGTCATTTAGAATTATTGACAACTTGCATGTGCTTGCTTACGATGTCTCTACAAAACTCTTCGAACATTCACGTTTCGCCCTGTTATAGCTCAGCCCGTCCTCCATTGTCAAACAATTCGTGTTGGTAAGCAGTCAGCTTAATCAAGCATTACCTGTCACACTCCACCTGAGGCCCAGCGTAGGGGAAATGTTAACAGCCAAATACAAATAATGCAATCAAAAGAAAGTAAAATTATGGAAGCAAACTAAAATGTCACCAATTAACATATAAAACATCTTTGTATTAGAGTTATTTCCAAACAATGAAACAAAAGCATTACATTATTTAATTAAGCACAAGGTGACGACAAAATCAAAAGCACCTGCTCTGGGTGCCTCTTGTTTGCGACTTCCAATTACACAAATAACACACAGTTAAAGACAGCTAAAAATATTCACGTTCAAATTTTCATATCAATCATTTTAAATAAGCCATATGTTTCAAAAATTTTAGATTAAAAATATATGTGTCTGTGCATTTATATTTGCGACATTGAAGCATTAGCTACAACTGGGAAACGCTTGAATCAAACTCAACGTACGCCTAAATAAGTTCTAGAGAGACGCCGATTTATTGTTTACTACTGCGCATGCGTGGCTTCATAAAATTCCAACATGGACGAACAAAACACCAACCATCGCATTCTGACTGAAAAGTTTCGGAAATTTCAAGTTATATACTAAATCGACCAGGTAAGTTTCATTGCATTTGGATGGCTGTTGGAGTTGTGAAAAAGCAAACAAATATGCTAAAGACTAAAGTCCCCATTTGAGCAGAAAATACATTTGCAATGAGTTGCTAAGCATAACAATATTCGTATCTGTTTTGCGATTATTTTTGTTTTGACAGTGGCTAGGCGGAGAGATTTCATTACTCATTAATGTTAATCATTACGGGGCTTTTTTCTAGAAAGTTTGTTTTGTTCAGTTGTTTACATCGATTGTTGTCAGTCTTTGGCAGTTCATACACATGGAAACAGGCAATCAGTTCTGAATATTAAAAGTAAATGTTCAAGTGGTTTACGCAGAGAAGTACAGTACTATCGTAGAAGTTGTGAAAGATCACTATGTGTTCATTATTTCATAGTGAAAGGTACAGTATTTTTGCTTAAAATAATACTCTTTTACAATAATAATCTAATACTATAACATCTGGTGGCACTGGTGATGGACATGGTTAAGATGCATTACACTAGGCATATAACACTGTGCCAGATGAAGCTAGATTATATTCTCTCTTTTTCTGAAGACTTTGAAGCTGTTTCACCAGGTTCCGATATACACAGTGTAATTGCAAAGCTCACCTTACAGTGTGAACTCGCACTGTATACTTGCATAAAAAGATTAGGGACACAAAATTGTGATGGAGAAAATGCCAGTGTCAGTTTGGGATTCAAACTTTGAATCTTTGCGCACTGTACAGACAGCAATGAGCATGCTAGATACTGACAGAATGTCACCTTATAGTAAATAACTAGCTGCATGCTTTGCCAATCCACACTGCTAGGTAGAATTTCTCTTTAGCTGCGGTTTGGGGGTACAGTCGTTTCGGTACTTCAAAAAGAAGATGTTTCGGTACTTTTTGTAAGTCGTTTCGGTACTTGTATTTAAGTTGTTTCGGTACTTCAACAATTTTGACTATTGTTTCGGTACTTCCTTTATTAGTTAATAAATATTTCTCATTTGTTATTTATTGTTGGTTGTTTATTTAACGTTTGCTTTCGTAGTTGCTTAAACAATCACGCAGATCGGTCAATCATTGTTTTCGTACTTCAAACGTGATCCCACAACATACGCGATGGTTGTTTATTTAACATTTGCTTTTTTAACTGAGCAGCTGAGTAGCTTGGAGAAGCTCTTTAGGAGAAACTCAACGTTGAGGGAATTCACCAACTTGTCATAAAAATGAGGGTTCCACTATCAAATTTATCAAAAAACTCATCATGTCTTCGGCTGATACGTGTATTCAGTGTGATGGCGTTCTATTTTGGATGGAAATACCTATCGTTATTGTCATGTGTTTTCTTATTATTATTCTTAATTGATTATTATCAATACATTATATATACATGTTATATATATGTCCCGCTATACTTAGAAATTATTGAAATAATGGTGATGTTGACTATAACTTGGTACCAAAATGTGTTTTCCATAAGTACTTAAACGATTTTCAGAGGTACCGAAACGACTCTCAGAAGTACCGAAACGAACTGAATTCGCGGTTTGCTCCCCTGAGAAAAAAAAGACCTGTGTTACATTGACACTAGGGGTGTCACAATACGCTTAGCATATCCAAATAGCAATAAGATGCCTTATTTAGAAAAAAGTATTGTCAGTTTATCAAACTAGATCATATATATCATATGGATCAGACAGATTAAATACCAACCATCAATTAGGAAATTTTAGGTGATTCACACCACAAGTGATATATATAGCCTACTTATGGTTAATAGCATTTCTGTTGGAATGTGTAGTTGTTTGCAAAGTTAAATCAGAGACATAAAAAATGAGCTTTTGAAAAATATTGCGATACAACAGTATTTAGTTTTTGCCTTGCAATAAGATATATATAATTACCTTTATATTATGCAAAATATTGTTTTCTCATGTTGTGAACTCGTGACAGCCCTATTTGACTTTCATGCAGGGACATAGGATGAATAGTTTGACAAAATAATAGTTAGCTTTAATTTGTTCTCATAAGCATCTCTCATATACTAATCTGAAAATGAAATAAGAGTTAAATTTTATTGAATAAGAATTTGGATTAATTACTTACTACTGATTCTTTTATCTTTTTCTCGTACGTCCAGGTTCCATGGAAACTTTGCCAGGAAAATGTGTGTGTGTGTTTTTTAATTCTGTTGATTTATCATGGAAACAAGATGGAAGTGGAAATTACTACACTAGACCAAAACAGTAAGAAACCTCCAATAGAAACAAGTACATCTGCAGCTGTCCCTCAAAAAGGGAGAAAAAAACGTAGTGCAATTTCAAAACTTACAGAAAAAAGACGCAACAATGAGAGTGGAAGTGAATTTGGTTCTACATACTCACTTCAGTCCAATGCAAGTCGATTAACTGAAACCAAAGGGACAGAATCCGAACTCAGTAAAAAAGAATCTAACTCCAACAGCAATAACGATGTCGCTAAAAGCCAAAATGCCAATGCAACATCTGATAAAGGAACTGTGATTGAAAAATATCCTGATAGTTCTGTCAATAAGGACAATACTAAATCTACTCCAAAACCAAGGGATAAAAAAAGTGAGAGTGTGGTTAAACCAGAGGAGTTATCTCCTCCTCCTCCTATGGACATTGATTCTGAAAGTGATGATGATAAACAAGATGGAATTAGCAAAAAGGCACCTTCTGATGCCACAATACATCGGTTTAGGGCCTTGAAAATGGCAACTAATGAGAGAACCAATTCAGTTGAGTCATTAAGAAATAGTCCATTTGCACCAAAACCTCCATCTACACCACGCTCAGAGCAGAAAAGTAGCTCTAGCAAAACACCGACATCTACACCTGAAAGTGATAAAAATGTAAGCTTAAAAGGTGTCAAACAAAAAGGTGAGAAAAGATTTCGTGATCCAAACTCTTCAGGTGAGGAACCGGAGGTAGGAGTGAAATCTAAAAAGCAATCGTGTTCACAAACAGATTTAAAAAGCACGACGGACGAAGTTTTTGTGCCAGATAAAAAGAAAAACGATAAAAAAGTGCCTTCACCAAGAGGTGATCCCAATTTAACAATAGATTCAGAAGCAGATTTAAAAGACATCAACAACAGGTACCATGATATTTTAAGCAGTGATTCCCTTCCACGTACTGGGAGATTAGCGCCGATTGTATCAAAGAATCACCCGCCGCCAATATCTGGAGATATTTCATCACACACACTGAAAACTGCCTACAAAACTGATTCATCCTATACACTCAATAAGTACCTTGAGAGTGTGCCTAGCTCTCCAGGAGCCTCAGGCAGCCCCTTTCACAAACCTCCAGTACATCCACCATTTGACACAATGTCTCAACGATCTATGTCGTCATCAGGGATTCTCTACCAAATCCCTATCACAGAGGCTCGAGCAAGGTAATAGACAGTACTGGTGATTAGGAAATTTTCTTTTCATATTATGTATACATATATATATAATTTAGCTGGTACTTAATCTATATTTATTTGAACATGGGTTTGACATATAAAAGCATTTTGATAGCATACACATGTACGTGTATATCCAGTAAAGACAATTATTTTCTCAGAAGTATCTATATGAAATGATGTAATATGTTTTCTCCATTGATGAACATTGTAGCTGTAAAATCTCACATTTAAATTGCAATATGCAATTATCATATAGCTTATAACAAATATTACTTCTTGAGAAATTCTATGCACCTACCGAACATCTATATTCTATATAACATATTTCCTTAAGAACCGGGAGTGGCAATGCTAGTGTCACATCCAGTTTGATGGGTGCTGCTGAACTTGACCGATACTTACCAGAGCGACGGATCAAGGTGTGGATAGGAAGCTGGAACATGGGTGATATCAAGGTAAAGTCATTGCTGAACCCATTTGCCCTACGTACAGTCTAACTCCATCTTATAGAAAAGTGAACCTCCTTCTTAGTACATGAATAGTGATTCCCAAATATTCATAGTAAACCCCTATCCAGTGCTTATAGTGAACTCCCTTTACCTGGTAGCTAGCACAGTATGGTCATTTTTCGGTATAATAAAACTGTTAACTGGGAACATTTACATTTTGTAGCCCTGTCAAATATTAGTAGAAACTGTATTTGTCTTTTCGACAATTTTCATTTTTCGCTCTTCACATATCATTTTTGCTGTCATAAGTTTTCTCTCATTCCAGAAGACAAAAGACAAAAATGAGATTGCAGCTAAAATTTCCCAGCAGACAGTATTTAATATTCCTTGTAATGAACGTATTATTTGGAGCTGCTGGGCTTTGTTATAATTTTATTTTACTGTTTGATGTAAATGGAAAACCCATTTTAACAATTCAACTCTATGACTCTATGATATATATGGATTTTGGGAAACTTGTTACAGCTGTAATTAACAAACAATTTTGTTCAAATGATTTTCTTGAATAATTCCATAATTTATAGTTTTTGATGTATCTGTATAGGAATTCAAAGCCAGTTTGCAGGACTTCCTACTGCCAGAAGCCAGTGACTTTGTACAGGACCTCTATGCAATTGGAACACAGGAAAACAACATGAACAAGTAAATATCATCTCTCTGTGTTTGCTATTTTAAAATTCATGTCCTCAGGCTAGCATGCAATAATGTTGATATCCTATTTATAAGTCTCATATTTCATATATTTGGTGTCCCTTGCAATGTTTGGACCTTGTGGATACATCTCCTTCACAGCTTATAGCATATATAGCAAAGATGTCAGTGCAATACCCCACAATCAAACAATCAGGACACAGACTGATTTTGCATCTGTTAAATGGTGTCTATTCTTTTCCTCCAATTTGATACTGACATAGAACACAAATACCATATTTTATGGTGAGTTGAGATAATAAATGATAAATAGGTCACTAAGGAAAAGGTGTCAGATATGTTTTGGGCACTAATAATAATGATATATAGAAGCAGGAGGTGGTCTCTCAATTGGTAATTAGGTTGCAATACACCATTCAAAAATCTTCTTTTGAAAATCAGTAAACAATATTGTTCAGACCCTGATATGCTAAAATTAAATGCTCTTTATGGAGGAGGATCCAAAAATGATTGATCAAAAGTGTAACTTTCATTATCCTATTGTCACCAATTCCCCCTTGGGAATGGGTTAGAGAGAATAGTTTATGTAGATATTTTGATATGTTGTTGATTTTCTAAGCTTAAAGAAGATGGCCATGGCAATTTGCGAAATACTCCAGCAAAATCCTCCTACTGTAAACAGTATAGTACTGAACAACGAGTATCGGAATGTCAGGGCATTATGAGCATGGCACTATTAAATGAGAAAATGTTAAATTTGTGTATAGAGAATGAGACAATGTTTTATTTGTGTTTAGAGAATGAAACACTGTTTAATTTCTGTGTAGAGAATGAAACACTGTTTAATTTGTTTGTACAAATGTAATGAGAAAATGTTTAATTTGTGTGTAGAGAATGAGACATTGTTTAAATTGTGTGTAGAGAATGAGAGACAATGTTCAAATTGTTTGTACAAATGTAATGAGATTTTTTTTTTTTTTTTTGTAGAAATATAATGAGAAAATGTTTAATTTGTGTGTTCGCGAAGTAATGAGAAAATGTTTAATTTGTGTATACAGGAAGGAATGGGAGGTGATTATACAGACCACACTAGGTACCTCCCATGTACTCTTCTACTCTGCCACACATGGGTCACTCCATCTTGCCATCTTCATACGCAGGGATCTCATCTGGTTCTGTTCAGGTAGTTTCCTCAAATGAAAATTTTAATGTCTATTTTCATAAATTTCATCATCTATACAAAACAATTGATTCTCTCAAGTGGTGCATTTTGCTTTCTATCTTTTATTCACACAAATGAATGTATGAAGTATGAAATGTTATGTTATATTACACAATACATATGTTAATGCTTTAACGTTTTAGAGAAGTTTAAACTACTACTACGTGTATATTATATGGTATAGGAATGATAATACTGGATGCAGGCAGTATGCTTGTATATATATCCAGACAAATGTTATCATCAGTCCCTATATATGCTGACAGCCTGACTATAAATAAGTTTATTCCCAATCTTGTGGTTATTATAAGTATTTAGGTTGGCCCCAGTGTGTATATTCAATCACCATTCAACTGTTTTGATTCTTGATAAGGTTTAACAATTGTATGTGGCATAGAGTTCCAAAGGTTTATTATCCTTTTATTGAAATACTCCTACATTTTAGGAACGTGTTTAACCGTTATATTATTATATGGTATTATCACTGTTATAAAGAAACATGATCTGCAATATTAAATGTAACGAAATGTTTCATATTTGATATAATAACATGGTGATGAGTATTTTTTAAAGCAGAGTTCATACAAATAGTTACGGTCATTTGTTGATGTTAACAGATGCAGATGAAGACCAGGTAACGACAAGGGCTGTCACCATGGTAAAGACCAAGGGTGCTGTTGCTGTATCATTTTCATTCTTCGGATCTTCATTTCTCTTTATCAATTCACATTTTGCATGTAAGTATTTATTTTAGTTATATTATATCAGTATGCATGTTCTGAACAATATTCAATCTATTCACCTTTTTTTTTCAATTTTAGCATTTATCTTCAAAATCTAAATTCCTTTAAGTATGGAAACAGTCAATCCTTGTTAGTTTCCCCATGCTACAAGGTCATTGAAGGGATGTATTGTGATGTGTATAGTTCATAACTGCGGTATATACACACATGTTTCTATTTTCAATGGATTTTGATCAAACTTTTTACAGTGGTCAAGAATGAGATTAATGTTTCAAGGTCCAAAGTTCAAGGTCACTTCCTGTTTTAACACATGTATGACTTGTTTCAACCTCATAAATTGTCACTCAACATGAAAACTGAATGATTAAGACATACAAAAAAACCTGTCATGTATATGACAGTACATGAAGCTAAATCATACAAAGACCAAAATGTCAGTTGTTTTTATCTTATCATGTAGCTTCAATCTTGGTCATATTTACGTACCGAAATTCTGAAATTATATCAAACAATGTAAGGGATATTCAGGATCTGTAATAAATGATGATATACATGTATATGAATTGCATGACCCTTTCACCCCAATGTAACTTTAGTAGAATCTACCATGCATTGATCTTGATGAGTCCATTATGGTCTACAGTGGTGAAAGGGTTAATGTGTAGGGCTGGACAAATTCAACCATGTTTACTTGCAAACCTACCTGGCTTTTAGTAAAAATATTGATGTGATTCTACATATTTTTTTTTATCAATTTGCAACAAGTATTGGGGGACACACTACAGTATCAGATTTTTATGATTAATGGTCCTTCATGCAGTTACCAATCAACTAAAAAAATGATGTTCAGCCCTGTAGTACTTTCTTGTTTCTTGTGAAGCAAAACTTTATAACTATTTGTTAGAATTTGAAATACTGATATAGTTGATATTTCATATCAATAAATTGAGTGTAATCAATTGTTTTCTAGCAAACAGAAGTACTCACTGTAAGAATCTTATTTAAATATTTAGTTGATTCTAACGTATCTGGTCTCTAGATCTGTAGTAACATTCCACTCAACACAAGTATCTATACTTTTCCTATTATCAAATACATATTTTGACTTTTTAAAAACCATTTTAAGACTCATTCATTGATGTCTGGAATCTGTTAATTTTTCTATGAGCTGTAATACTGTGAACATACATATTTTAGTAGTATTCTTATTTTAGCACTTTTCGCATTTTAAAAATGGCCCTAGTTTATGATTATGATTGTGCTAATTGAAGTTTCTGTATATAGTTCAATTGTATATATATATACTACAGGCTATTCCAGTTAAAAATGTCACCCACTAGCGGACATTCATGAAAAAAACTTCTATTCCAGGTGGGAGTTGACAGAAAATCATATGTCATAAAATGAAAAAAATCACTTCTGTTCCTGGTAGCAATTACTGAAAATATAAAAAAAATATTCTGTGTCATGTTTTGTGAAATAGATCGCTTCTGTGCTATGATGCCAGAACATATTATGCGTTCATGTTTTTCTTTCAAAGTAATCAGGTAGGCTTAATGTACAATATTGTCCGTGTTCTTTTTTGCCGTTCCGTGCTGTATAGGGGAGGCAACTCTAAATCCTGAAATACGAGAGTTCGAGCAGAGCCAAAATGGGAACAGGGTCCAATAAATATTCCTTTCCATAAATTCATGATTAAATGAGGAATTTCGTGTCAAAGTTGAAGTGAGCTCGAAGTGAAGCAGACAGCATTGGTCGTGATTTCCCAGTTAATATAACGGATGTAATGGATTACATGCAATGTTCTACAAACGGAATACAAACAAAAAAAACACGTTTGAAACCCCCTCTGCTATTTTGTATCAACCCAAGAAACCATGTTGTAAAAGTAGGTCAGAGAAGTGATACAACGACATGGACATGCATTTTGAGTGTTCTATTCCGTAATATACTATACATTTGTATCTGTGGCATACATATGGGATAAATATTATATGAACCATGAGTAGACATCGTTGTCATGAACTGTGAACCACTTAAGTAAGTTTTTTAAGCCAATTTTGTTCTGCACGGATTTCGGGCAGAATCTGCATCAAAGAATAAGTGCTTCCGAAATAAAAGGTCTAAGTCGGCCAAATCATATCCGATAGAAAATAGGCCGACCAGCGGCCTCTTATGTTATAGGAGTACTGTGGGTGGTTGCTTTATCGATTAAAAAATCACTTCTGTGGGTGGTTGTCTCATTGACTTAAAAAAATTGCTTCCATGAGTGGTGTTCTAAAGGAAGAAAACACTTCTGTTCCATCTGGCAATCTGAAAGAAAGTGCTTCTGTTGGTGGTACCCCTTTGAAAAAAGGATATGTCTGCTAGTGGGTGACATTTTTAACTGGAATAGCCCTAACTAAGTGCACCTTTGTTATCAAGGCCCTTATCAATTCGTTAAAATTCGAGAATGCGCTAAATTTTGGGTCTGCTAAAATAAGTAATTCGACCGTTTTGTTTTTTCTTTTCTTTTAAATCTTACACAAATATAATTAATGTATTTAAAAGTGACTTCAAAGTTATCCACAGTCAAACTTAATTAAACATGTCTGTTGTTGACTTTTTGTGCTATTAGTCAAATTTTGTGATCATTAATAATTAGTTGACTTACAAATCTTTCAACTATTTCTCTGCACCATAATTTTAAACCTGATTGTTTTTCTTACAACTATTACTTCTATGTAGAATGGGTTGATATCTCAGGAACACATGTTGGGCTATTTCAGTAAAAACTCTACCCAACCACAGGATTCCAAAATACATGCATATCAATTTTGTACATGGTTAAGTCTGCTGCAATTGTCTTCTATGCAAATTGATAATGAAATTCTATGAATGCCATTAGATGATAACTTTAAATAAAACCTGGAGTGCCTAAGGGTGGAAGAGATGTATTACTAAAATAGCCTTATCTTAGAGTATACTTAGCAACACTTTCTTTTTTGATATCTGTGGTACTGCACTTTTCTGATTTCTTTGAGTCAAGCTAGAGAGAGTTATCACAATACAGTAAAATATTGTTGTTTACAAAAAGGCTGGTTAATGATTATATCTTAATGCGATATTAAATAGTTATTTAATATGTATGTCTTCTAAGCTGGCTTATGATTAAAACATTTTCAACAATACAGTGCCGACTGTACACATATATTTTGCTAGTACATATATGTACTTATACTTACTGACAATGCACAATATTAAACCATAGAGCGATGTTTAATATTTTATTTAATCTTGGTTTTGATAGTCAGATATTTTTTTTAAAGTTGGTACTATATATATATATATATATATATCACTTATGTAATTTTACGGAATCCAGGTTTTTACCTTTGGTATACCAGTTCTAGTACTGTATGTGTACTGGTGATGTTTTGATCTATTAATAACCTTTAGTATACCAGTACTAGTACTTTATGTGTATTGGTGTTGTTTTGATCTATACCTGTGGTATACCAGTACTAGTACGGTATGTGTACTGGTGATACTTCGATCTATACCTTTGGTATATACACCAGTACTAGTACTGTATGGGTACTGGTGTTGCTTTGATAGATACCTTTGGTATATATACCAGTACTAGTATTGTATGTGTATTGGTGATGTTTTGATCTATTAATAACCTTTAGTATACCAGTACTAGTACTATATGTGTATTGGTGATGCGTTGATCTATACCTATGCTATACCAGTACTAGTACTGTATGTGTACGGGTGTTTGTTTGATCTATTCCTTTGGTATACCAGTACTCGTACTGTATGTGTACTGGTGATGCTTTGATATATACCTTTGGTATACCAGAACTAGTACTGTATGTATACTGGGGAGACTTTGATCTATACCTTTGGTATGCCAGTACTAGTACTGTATGTGTTCTGGTGATGCTAAATTGATCTATACCTTTGGTTTATATACTAGTACTAGTACTGTATGTGTATTGATGATGGTTTTATCTATACCTTTGGTATATATAACAGTACAAGTACTGTATGTGTATTGGTGATACTTTGATCTATTCCTTTGGTATATATACCAGTACAAGTACTGTATGTGTATTGGTGATACTTTGATCTATTCCTTTGGTATATATAACAGTACAAGTACTGTATGTGTATTGGTGATGTTTTGCTCTGTCCCTTTGGTATACCAGTACTAATACTGTATGTGTACTGGTGATGTTTTGATCTATTAATAACCTTTAGTATACCAGTACTAGTACTCTCCGTGTATTGGTGATGCTTTGATTTATACCTTTGGTATACCAGAACTAGTACTGTATGTGTACGGGTGTTTGTTTGATCTATTCCTTTGGTATATATAACAGTACAAGTACTGTATGTGTATTGGTGATACTTTGATCTATATCTTTGGTATACCAGTACTAATACTGTATGTGTACTGGTGTTGTTTTGATCTATACCTTTGGTCTACCAGTACTAGTACTGTAAGTGTACTGGTGATGCTTTGATCTATATCTTTGGTATACCAGTACTAATACTGTATGTGTACTGGTGATACTTCGATCTATACCTTTGGTATACCAGTCCTAGTACTGTATGTGTATTGGTGATGCTTTGATTTATACCTTTGGTATATATAACAGTACAAGTACTGTATGTGTATTGGTGTGGTTTTGATCTATACCTTTGGTCTACCAGTACTAGTACTGTAAGTGTACTGGTGATGCTTTGATAGATACCTTTGGTATACCAGTCCTAGTACTGTATGTGTATTGATGATGGTTTTATCTATACCTTTGGTATATACACCAGTACTAGTACTGTATATGTGGACTTGTGATACTTTGATCTACCAGGTATAGTGACACTTGTGATACTTTGATCTATACCTTTCGTATACCAGTACTAGTACTCTCCGTGTATTGGTGATGCTTTGATCTATACCCTTGGTATACCAGTACTAGTACTCTCCGTGTATTGGTGATGCTTTGATATATACCTTTGGTATACCAGTCCTAGTACTGTATGTGTATTGGTGATACTTTGATCTATATCTTTGGTATACCAGTACTAATACTGTATGTGTACTGGTGATGCTAAATTGATCTATACCTTTGGTTTATATACTAGTACTAGTACTGTATGTGTTCTGGTGATGCTAAATTGATCTATACCTTTGGTTTATATACTAGTACTAGTACTGTATGTGGATTGGTGGTGCTTTGATCTATACCTTTGGTATATATAACAGTACAAGTACTGTATGTGTACTGGTGATACTTTGATCTATACCTTTGCTATACCAGTACTAGTACTGTATATGTGGACTTGTGATACTTTGATCTACCAGGTATAGTGACACTTGTCTTTTCATTATTTGTATAGCTAACCGGTCAAATCAGACATCTAGTCAGTATTTTTTTTACATTATTGTTATCCTCCTAAGACTAACCTCTGACTCCTTATAACTGAATCAATCCCCGACATTTAATCCTGTTACAACTCCTTGTTAGTTGTGTGTTGACCCTGTATTTGTAGGTGTTTACTTGTTGTCTATATACAGTGCTTGCTCATTAATACTTTGGATACCTTGATCT
Organism: Mizuhopecten yessoensis; assembly: GCF_002113885.1. NCBI lineage: Eukaryota > Metazoa > Mollusca > Bivalvia > Pectinida > Pectinidae > Mizuhopecten > Mizuhopecten yessoensis. Next base: position 144,524 of record NW_018404966.1, read on the forward strand.
GATACTTCCTCCTAAATTTATTGTTGCCCTGCACTAGAGCATCCTTGAGAGTCCAGGGGTTACGTTTACTTTGGTTTCTGCACCCCTGGAATATGTTGTGAAAAAAATGAAGTCTGTGTATACGTAGCTGCATCCTTGTAGATGATACAAGTAGACTACTTTATCCTTTGATATTAATCAAAAGAATTGCATGGTAACATAACAATAAAATCATTGGGCTTTGAAATCAGGTGTTGCTGCTCTGTAATCTTCTAAGGACAAGTATATACCAGCCTAGTAATTGATCATATTTTATTACCTGAAATCAATCAATTAGCTAGCCTATATTTTATCATGACTGTTTGACATATTCCAGGGGTGCAAAAAATGAAAGTGAGTATAACCCCTGGATATCGAGGAAGGTACTGGAGTGGTTTACCTGGAGCACACTTTGCTTTGTAGTGTGCACATCAAGTTAAACAAGAAACATTAAACAGCCACATGCTTTACATATTACATTGAAGCTTGTCTGGTATAATACGCTGTCACTTAAACTGACAATATGTCAATTAAATGTGTGTTAATTATTCATTTGTCATGAATACATTTGAACTAGGAAACTATTAGTCAAACTAATTGTTTAGTTTAAGTTGTTAAGTAGAGGGTATTTTATGGTATCTTGTTGGGTATAATATATCTTGTGTATGGCAGAATATCGATATATTTCCTAAGTGCAAGCACAAGTGAAAATGTCAGTATTCATTTTGCTACAGTGTATCCAGTATGTACATATATTGTGGTATTGAATGGGAAACTATTTTTTTCTTAATTGCATTTTCAAAGAACGACATTTATTAGGATGCAAATGATACTCCATCAAAAATGTGTGTGTGTCTGTGTNGGGGGGGGGGGGGGGGGGGGGGGGGATTAATCACATATATTTGGCGCTACCTGTATATTCTAATGATGTTATGCTTGACAAAAGGGCTGAATGTGCACCATTTTGAATAGGCCACTCTGTCCAATTCTACTGTTCCCTAATAATATTATTTGATTATAGATTTGATCACAAAATCTTATCATTTGATACAAAGTTTAATATCTTGGTGTGTGTAGGAAAAAAGGTAAAACAAAATGTCACTTAATCTGTTTCTAACTAGTGAATATGCAGCTATGAGCGCATTGAATAAAAAGTTCTGGCCAGTCCATACAAAATGTGATATCTTCACAGTAAGTGATGGAATATATATATATCACTTTTCATGTTTGTCATAGGGTGAAAGATTTTTTTTAACAAAATTATGGAATCTGAGGTAGTTATTATACTTCACAACAACAACAAAGTACACTGTAATAAGCCTAGAGTAACCAAGTTAGCGCTGAACTATTTTTACTTACATATAAATGTCTTATGTAAGCCATACAATGTATATTCTTTATTACTACTGTAACATTAATTTGATTTTTTTTTTATGTTTCAAATGAAATCATTTTAATGCAGTAATACATAATCAAACTTTATTATTTCAAGGTTTATGCTATATAGTGTTTTGTATTCATTTATATAAATAGCATTTTTGATTTCACAATTAAAACTGCCAAATTTCTCCTGACATTGTTTGTTTCCAGGAAATTGTAGATTATACCTGGTAAGATTTTTTCTTGGTTTTGATTTTTCCTTCATATTTTTCAGCTGATTCAGGAAAATTAAAAGAAAGAATAAATGATTACCAAAAAATCAACACAACATTGAAATTGCCGAGAAATGCAACTGGATCCCAATCTAATTTACAAGGTATGAGATATTTTGAACGAGGTAGGATATGTCACATTTAAATTATGCATATAAGCATCTGTATGTATTAAAGAAAACTGATATTCTTGAGTAGTCATACCAAGCCAATTTAATTAATATTCAAAAAGTAAGTATAGATGTTTTTCTGAAAATCAAAACAATACTCATTCAAATCAAATGCCATATTTATATGGGTTTCATTAACTTTTTATGTTTTTTATGCAGTATTTTAAGAAATATGCCTAGGTCATTGACATGTTTAAGATTAATCCCTGTACTCAAGTCATGTAACATTTTCCTATCTGTTTATAGGACCTGCCAGTTCGAAGTTTGATGCTGTTTTCTGGTTTGGAGATTTAAATTTCCGTCTGGAGAAAGGACGACACACCGTTGAAGATCTCGTACATGCTATTGTAGAACAAGAACACCCAAATTTTGAAGACCTCCTACAGGGGGATGAGTTAGCACAGTGTATATACCAAGGTGTGATATCGCTTCTGAGATTGATCTTATTTGATAAAATTATAGTCAGTTGTACTAAGTTATATCAATCTAATTGATTAAATCATTCAGTGTTTTTCAAGTGAAAATGTCACTATAGACACATACAAATGTCCATGCTTGTTAAAGAGCATTAAAGTGTTCCTGTGATGTTATCTAAATATTTTATGAATTTTGATTTTAGACAAAGCCTTTCAGGGATTTACAGAAGGAAGAATTAACTTCAAACCAACATACAAATTTGATTTGAACTCTGATGTTTATGATACATCACCGAAGTTCCGGATACCTTCCTATACAGTAAGTAAATGTAGCAGTGAAGGCATGATGGTTAGTGTCCTAGTCTGACTTGTAGCAACTTACACGCTGCTGAAGTGGCCTCAGGTAAGTTCTTACACGCTAGTTTGATGTTCCAAAGATTTACAAGAATTATTTTAGGGAATTAAATGGAATTGATTTGAAGAAAAAAAATGAAGAAAAAATTCTCAAATACATGTATGTATGTTGAAAAAATGTACATGTACACTTTAATCATAAAAACAAGAATTTAACATGTCTCGTTGGTGGTGGTTTCAGGATCGAATACTCTACCATTCCAAGAAAAAAAATACAGTTAACTGTGTTCACTACGACGCGGTGATGAACATCCGAGCGTCCGACCATCGGCCTGTGTACGGTGTTTATGAAGCTGCAATCAAGCCTGGGAAGGACAGGTTAGTGACTGTTACACCATTACCAGTGGAATACCTGGAGAAATTTACATTGTCCTCAGTGAAAATTGTTACATGATATTTTGTAAGAAAACACTCTTGCTGTGAATGGATCACTTGAGGCTTAAGCTTGTGACTTTTGAATATAATAGTTATCATGAAATGTCTTAGATTCATTTAGAAAGCATTTGAAAAAGATTCTTGGGAAATTTGTATCTATTTTGCATAACTTAGATAAAGCCTATGGATAATGGATAGAAATTAGTTTCCCATTGGTTGCCTCGATGACTTAAGTTTTTCCATCAGACTGTGGTTAAAACACAATAGTCCATGTTGATTAAGTGAAATGAGGAACATGTTCTATCAACAATGTATTGTAGATAGCATATCTATCGGCCTAATGATGAGTCGAATAATAATAGCAATAGATAGAAATAAGAATATATCTGATGGAACATTTTAACTGAAAGAAAAAAGATGATTTGTTAATTGTAAATAGAAATAAGAATATATTTAGTGATCTGATGGAACATTTTAACCGAAAGAAAAAAGATGATTTGTTAATTGTAAATAGAAATAAGAATATATTTGATGGAATTTTAACACATTATTAAAGAAAACCTTATGAGGCAATTTCATTTCTGACATTGTAATCACAATTTGTATTACAGTTTGCAGCCTGCTTCAGGGAAATTTGACAGAGACGTTTTTGTGGCAGGTAGGCAGAATGAATAAAGTATACTCAAGATTATAATAAACTGATCATGTAACAGACACTTATCAGTTAAATTTATTTTCAAATTAAAATAAGGGAAAAAAACAACTCAACTGGTGAATGAAGAATTCAGTAAAGCCAGATTCACGTTTTGAAAAATATTTGATTTAAATAAGTGTTCGATTCAACCAGTTAAAACTAGTATACCAATATATAACATTTATGTTAGAGCTAAACATAAGCACATCTGGGCAGGATTACAAAAGAGACCTCTTATTTCCTGGGGTCTTCTTATAAACACGTTTACTTTATTTCTGATTTTCTTACCAAAATTTCAGCCCAAAGACGACGGGCCTTCATCACGCCATCTCCTGCATCTCAACCATCCCAGAAGTCTAGTGGAGTGTGCTCAATACAGTGATGAACTGATAGAAAAAATGTGGAATATATGCGAGTGCATTTGACTGGATGTACTGGGGTAGTACTCAACCTAAACATCCAACACCGGCATTTCAGATTTTAATACAATTTCTAGCTTAGAAGCAAATTTTAGATTTTGCTTCAGCAGGCAGCAGATAGTGAAACGTATTGTTAGAAAAAACAGCTCAGATTCTTGTGCTATTGACCTAATGTATCAAGTATAATTCTCTCTTCCTTCATGACGAATAGGTCCAACCTGATGGTCCTAAAAGTCATTTTTAATATCTTGATGGATGTTTTGCGGAATGAAACTAAGGGATAGATACATTTGAGTTCAGCAGACTTATTGGCATAACTGTAAAGTACTCTAGACTACCTCAAGTAGTATAGGCGAGTACTTTTAGTATTATACTGATGCATGAATATCATATACCTTAATAAATACATGTATCAATAAGACTGTACATTATTTGTAAATGCATTCTTCTCTGTCACTTAAACACTTTAAAGATTAAAGTGTATCGTATTGGAAGTGATGGTGAAATTTGATTTGGATTTGATATAGAAGGAGTTATTTGGCTTGAAAAGACAATGTGATAGTATACACTGTTTATTATATGTAATCACATATGCTGAATTTTAAGTAAATACATTTAGGGGTTATTCTATTACAAACCTCTCCATTCAGCAATTTAAGCTTCACACACCATAACTGGGGGGGGGGGGGGGGGGGGGCTATATCTAATGTCTACTGTGAAAGAGACTATGATATCAGAGTGTATTGTCGATCAGGTGGGGTAAAGCTTGTATCACTTTATGTAGAATTCATGAAGACAGAACTGTATGGATACATTACATGTAAAAATAGTGTAGCTTACCTTTGCATGAATTTATACTGCAATATATAAATTTAGAGTGTCAAGTGGTATCTGGAATGGTTTAGACTCCTCAATGTGGATACTTTATCACTTGTTAAGTTTCAACATCTTATGTACTTTTATTTTATTTATATAAAATGAATGGACAATTTGTTTAAATATTCAAGTGAATAAACTTGAATGTTGAATCTTAATGGCATATCTATCTTTGAATTTGAATTTTTGTATTGATGATCACATAGAAGTGAATACAATTTAGTAATCCACAATAAGCAATTCTGTTTTAAGGTAAAGGTACCAACAACTTAAACTATATTATGACATTGTCTCTTCTGTGAGATATCTGTTTGTCTTTTCAAAAAGAATATTCCAAAATATCACATATGTTACCAATCATTTTACAGAAAGATAGTTGTTTGAAATTTAAATAATTGAAAATACAATTACAAAAAAAAAGATAAGCTAAGGTTGATGAACTTATAGGACCTTTGCATTACAAAGTCTACACTTTACCAATATTTCCATATAGGATTACACAGGCACAGAATTAAAACGAGTGTCCAATTTATGGGCCACACAACATACTAAAACCTTTACAGGGGAAGTTACTCTAAGCCAGAAAGACTCCTTTCAGTTGCCTCTGAAAGTGAAAAAACTCATATAAAAGAAATTGTTATGTTGCTTCATCCTTATTAATCCAGCCACCATCATTTCTAGTCTTCACTGGCATTGATAAGCTTCATTAGCTGCAGAGCTTTAGAATATTGAAGTCTGTATATTGTTATGTAATACATGTAGCATACTTGTCTGTGTGGATATCAAATGAAAAACATGGATTACTGTTTATATATGGTGTGTAAATGGTGCTATTTTTTTTCCAGTATCATCTTAATTTTAGACCCATATATCTTTTATTTGATTAGACATTAATAGCAATATTTATTTTCTAACAGAAATATGGCATAATGGTTCTTAAACTTTATTTTTGTTGTAATGTTTTGTAAAAAAAATCAGAAAATGCCTAAATAATCATGAAATCTGATTTTTCATCTGCAAATCTTCAACACCTTTGATCTGAAGGAAGAAGCAGTATGATATAAATAATAGTCTGTGGTAGATTACTGGTTTTGATTTTTGGTGTTTTTTTTAGCATTCTGATTCCCTTGAAAAGTTTGTTCATGATTAAGTTAACAAGTTTGTTTATCAATTAGGTTTAGGACTACATATCAAATTTGAACATGTTATTGTATAACATAAAATCATTGACTATTGTCCTTTAAATCAAATCATTTATCATGAGGAAATTTGTTCCATTCCACCGTAATGCCAACCATTAAATGAAATGAAAGATAAATTTAGATTTGCATCCTTAGAAACAGTGTTTAAATTTGATGTCATGTTGCTGAGTTCCTTAAGAAAAATTGGCCATAAGATATGTTCATTTTAGCATTCTGGGTAAAATAATTGCCATTGATGTAAGTTTGCTGAGTCAAGAATTACCTTTTTTAATATGAAGTTTGATATGTAGATTACTTGATATCAGCTATTTTTTACTATATAAGTGGTATACCATACCAGTTTAGTGTTGTGAGAACCTGTTAAGTGTTGTGAGAACCAGTTATGTGTTGTGAGATTTAGTGCTTATTGTTTAATTAGGTTGTTTTAATTAATGGAATAATATGTATTTCTGGTTGTTTTTTAATTATTTTTTACAAAATGGCATTTAATGTAAATTATTTACGATTTTTACAGTAAAGTTTGAAAAAACATCTTTATAATTTTTTTTTATAATTTATAGTTTTAATTGAAATATTTTGTGTCAGTCTTTGCTAAAAACTTCACATAGGTAAATCTTGGTACATTTAGTTTGCTTTGTCAATAAGACTGAAATTTCAGCATCAAAAATTATATGAGCTGTTGCTAGGTTCCCACTATCACAATTCACAGCATGATTGAAATCCTGGTCTTAATTGTGGACTAATCGTGGTGATCCTATCAGATCTTGAGGTCAGTCGTGTTAATCATAGAAACGTTTTGAACGGTTCAAAATTTTTCTACACTCAACACGATTATTTGTCAATTGGGATCATCATATCGGATCGATTGCATCGTAACAAATTGTGACAGATCGCATCTTATCATGTTTCCAAATTGTGGTGATCGGGATCAACAAACACCACGCTCTGTTGAGATGTGTTGCTATCTCCCACGATCTGTTAAGCTCTGTCCAGTCCCATTGCTCAAGACCTGACACAAATGACTCACGAGCAGATAGGAGTTGATACAAGAAGGTGTGAGTAAATGCGAGTAGATACAAGTTTTTACACGAACGCTCACGTTCTGTTACGATTTCTCGTGCCCATGTATATACCGGACAAAATTAAATTTGTCTCATTCAGCGATCTACTCTTAAAGGGAGCACATCTTAGTAACCTGCCTTTACTGGTAATGTTTAGAGCCTTTGTTCACTTCTTCTCAATAAAATAATATGTTATGACAACAAAAAGTAAAATAAAAAATAAATAAAAAATAAAATATTATTATTTACCTGTTTGCATGAATATGTATTTGATGTTACACTGAATGGTGTGTGGAATTTGATATTTGACGTGTCACCTATATATATAACCCTTTGCTCCATAGATACTCATTTCAACACATCAATATCGTAAGGGAGCACATCGGTTCGTGATGAACGTATCTGCACATACCAGATCGTTTGTATTCGGAGAACCTGATCATGATGATCTTGTCATCAGATCGAGACCCAATCATGGACTCAATCGAAACAATCCTATCGAATGTGATTGTATCTGAACGGGAGATCAGAACGTGACAGATCGTGACACCTGAAATTGACAAATCGTGACCAGATTGCATCGGAGCGCAACAAATTGTATCATAATGTATCGCATCACCTCGTTTCCAAACCTGAAATGTCAGAGAAATTCCTTGATCAGCTACGAATGACCAGTCGTGGTGTTCGTAACAGAACGCACATTATAGGGAACCTAGCATTAGGAATCAAAATGCCATGTAATTTTTGCATGAACCTGTATATGTGGTGTGAAATGTTTGTATTCTGTATTATTCTTTTTAATGTGATAATTCTGTGTATATGAATTTTTTGAAGATTTAAACCTGGGATAGGTTGTTTAATTTTTCTACTTTACATTACTTGAACATAAATATATGCAATAGTTCATGTTGTATTTTTCGTCTTTTAATCTTGCTTTCTTTAAGAATATTTTCATCACGTATCATTCTTTTTCCCATTTTTTTTCCTGTATCTGAAATAAAGTACAATATAAAATAATATTAGTTAGGAAGCCATCTACATAAGGCAAAAATTCAAAGTGAGTAAAACAGAACCACATGCATGCTAAAGCAACTTATATTTATTTTTTAATTTTAATTTATTATCAATTATTAAACAATTAATGTTTGATATTGCTTATTCCTCTCACAGATTGCTATGGAAAGGAGGTATTTAATCTTTACACAGTTTTAAGTGTCACTGACTATGGAAAGCATATACCATATATTTTCTTAATTCATTAAACCAATTTAATTTTGGCTCTCTATTTTCTAGTCAAATACAATGATAAAAAGTGTTGTGTTGCTCCTATATCTTTGATAGTCAAAATAATTCTGTTAACAAAATATTCTTTCTAAGTACCAGCAAGATCTGCTAATTTTAACAGGTTCTTTTTTGTCTCAATTGATCTGTTCCATTCTTTATTTTTTATTTTTCTCAGTTTTGTAGAAAAAAGAAAACAAGTAACCTTCTGTTGCTTTTATGAAGCATGATTTCAAGTTAAAAATGAACTGAATCTCAAATCAATGTAATACAATAAATGTAATATGTATGCATTTGAACACAAGATCAGTTGATACTGTATGTGTGGCTATCAAAAAATACTCCCAACAGAAAAATTGAAGAGATGTACTCATATTTTTTTTATCTGTCTACACTTATATGTAAAGTAGCAGATGCTTTGTCAAAGAAAAATCCCTTAAATAATTTTAAGTTGGTGGACAAAGTCGTTGACATTTGGTTATATTTAAGATAAATAAACAATTTTTATTTTGAACTCAGGATGAAATCATATAAAATAACTTCTTAATAGTGTAGTAGAACTGATCTTGGTCTATTGCCGGCGACCAGGTACAATGTAGCTCAATTAGTAGAGCGTCCATCTAGAGTTCAGAGGGTCCTGGGTTTGAATCTCAGTCTTGGCATTCATTTCTCTCCCCTGTTACAGTTGTAATAGTGTTGTATAAACTATATAAACTTCTTGCCAATGTTTGTTATAATAGAGCATTCGCTCCAATTTTATATCCTCAAAAGTTTTAAAATAGTGAAATAATGAATATCAAAGTGTATGTTTGAACACATGATTTTCCATTTTTGTTCTGGTTCAGTACATTTACTAGTATTGAAAATTTTAAACTTAGTTTTGACGTTTAATAGCCCAGACTTTATTTTGTAACATTCAATACTTTTATTACTGACAAGGGAGACTTATGATTTCAAAATTGGTAGTTATATTTTACAGTGTGAATATTAATATTTCACATGATTTTGATTATATTAGATTACTGAACATATTTTCTTCTTTCAAAAGTAGACTTGTCTAGTTACATATAAAACCTACATTTAGTTTGACAGGAGAAGTAACACAGACTTCAGCATTATTTTATATCTGGTACATTGTCTCTTGGTTGTTTATTTGTTGTCAGTTTCATTTCATCGAGTAAACATGAATAAACCTTTTGTGCATTCTAATAATCACAAAACTTTTTGTACAAGTACCTGTCTGTTTTAGATTGTGAATATAAGAGTATGTTTACTGCTCATCAGCAGGTGTGAAGATAATTTGTTTTAACAAAGTACAGAAAATGTACTGACAAGTAAAGAACTACACAATGTGTGTAAAACTGTATTGTTATGTTGATTTACAAACTAACAGAAAATAAAATTTCAAAAACTTGAATACAGGTCATATGTTTATTTTTTTTCAAACGCAACTCTTTTGTGATTCATTCACCAACAACGTCCACAAAATATATTGCCATGGCACAGATTTCAATGTTTATTTGTTCAAACAGTTCTGTTAGTACTAGTGGAAATGCTTTGATTATGCATTATTTATGATGAAAGAAGAAAACATATGAATTAATACATTTTTAATTTAATACTGGTACCCAAAAAATGTACAAAGGAGAAGTTTTGTTATTGGAGATGTTGAAAAATAAATTGTACAATTTTGTATCTATCAAAGAATAATTGCAAACTGCTATGCCATGTGTATTTAAAATGTTTTCATTGTCATTTATTTCTGTATGGCCCTTTGATGCAAGGTAGGTCTCACACCTTCTGTATTGTTGCAAAGGCAGAGCTGGAAACATCTTTTACTGTAATCTGTTCCAGTCACTTGGAGCTAGGTCCCATAGAACTATTTCTTTATACAGTTCCTTGTGTGAACTTCAGTCGGACAATTCTGGGTATAAGTTCCTGGTCATCAGTAGTAGATACTGCCACCAGTAATAGGAACACTGCAATCCAATGATGTCAGGAATATTCAATCTCCTGGAATCTGAAGGGTAAATACAAAATGTCTGAATGGTATAAAGCTATGGCTACAGTTATCACAGGACCACACTGTCTCTCATCAGTAGCAGATTGCTTCTATTGAAAGATACCTACATGTAGTTCAGATGGGAAAGGATTATTTGTCCATTAAATATTATACATAAAGGAAGTACAGGAGAAGAATATCTGTCGATTACCAGTGATACAGTAATACATACCTACAGTTTGGACAAGAGAAGAAGACGGTCTGCCCTTCATCAGCTGACCGTGTTTGTCTGGTAGTATACACCATTCCTTCATGCTCACATTTTGGACATTTTCTGTCAACCTGTATGGTAATTGAAAAAAAACATTAAAACTAAAAGATTTTGAACTGATGACCAACTGCTGTGAATCATAATGTAGCTTATTGATTAGACAGATATTGAAATATCTTAGACACTTTCAGAATCTCTATTAACTTTTTAATAGAAGCACTATTAACATTAGCTTTCAGAAGCTACTCGAGGAGATAATATAGGAACACACTTGTTTTGAAAAATAACTTACTAATAAATGTTTCCAGGGTCAATCTTAATTCACTGTTATTTATACTTAATTTGTTAACAGATGGGATAGGTTTTGCTGTACAATAGCTACACTTACTGTGGGTCCTGTAAGTTCTCCAGTCTCCTCCTGAGCCTTTAAAGCTGCTTTGTCTGGTGTGTTGAACACAATCCGTGAATAGGTTTTCACAGCATCGAATTCTGAAATATTATAGACGATATATATATAAGAAATTTTCCGCCACAATACAAATTCTATCCATAATACCAGATATCAAGACAGGGTCCCATGAGGGGGTAGAGAGATGACTGAATGTGGCCTTATTAATTATATTATATAAGTATATGATACATTATACATACTAAGAACACAGTGTTCTCCCCAGGCTGTTTGTGCAGCATGGCACCATGCTCCTATAATTTCTTGCCATGCTGCTATCCTAGATCTTCTCTGCTATATATTCATAGTAAATCTAAAGTAACCATGCTGCTTTGATTTCACATAGAGTGCTGCTTTTACAGAAATATTGAAATACCATGCTTTTTTCAAAATATTCTGGGGAGAACACTGGAACATATGTACTGTATAGCATTTAGCAAAATTTAATTCATTATGTGCATGTTTATTTAACTAACTGGTTATACAAATGAAAAACAAGAGGGCCTGTATCGCTCACCTGAATATTTAAGCAGTCATAGCAAAATATTCTCATTAAATATCATACTGTACAACAAATATTTTACTTGCAAACATTGTTGACTCCATCAGTTGAAACTATACCAGTCAAATATAATTATATGATTCTACGCTTTTTGTTTCTTCTTCAGAAGTTGTTTGAAGTGTTTGACATATTTTTCCCTGTGACCTTGTAAGTAATTCAAGGTCATTTTCCATCTCCAACTTTGTTGGCTCTATCCCAAGAAGCTACCCGCCAAATCTGATGAATCCAATGCTTTTGGTTCTTCAGAACAAATTGTTTAAAATGTTGTTGACCTCTGTGACCTTTAACTCATTCACCCCTGAAGACACATTTGAACTCTTCCAGATCAAAGGATGGAATAGTTCATTTTGAAATTGCAGGGGTGACTTAATTAAAGTAGGTTAAGGTTCTTTTCATTTGCAAACTTTGCTGAGAATTAAGCCACCAGCCAAATATTATAATTCTATGCCTTTCGATTATTCAGAAGAAGTTGTTTGTTATGTTTTTGACATATTTGACCGCTGTGACCCTGAAAGTAGACATCTTAATTCCGAACTTTGACATGCACAGTCTTAAAAAGTTATTAGCCAAACATTATCTATACCTTTCAGTACCTCCGAAGAAGTCGCTTGAAGTGTTTGACCCCTGTAACCTTGAAAAAGGTCAAGGTAATTTTCACTCTCAAACTTTGTCAGGATCCTACTGAGGAAGCTACCAGCCAAATATGAAGATGTTATACCTTTTAATTATTTAGGAGAAGTCGTTTGAAGAGTTTGACACATTTGACCCCTGTGACCATTAAAGTAGGTCAAGGTCATTTTCATTCTCAAAGTTTGTCGGGCTCTGTCCCATGAAATCACCAGCCAAATATGAAGATTCTATACCTTTTAATTCTTCAGAAGAAGTCTTTTAAAGCATTTGAAGGCTTTGACCTTGAAAGAAAGTCAAGGTCATTTTCATTCTCAAACTTTGTCAGCTGGCTCTCTCCGAGGAAGCAACCAGCCAAATATGAAGATTCTATACCTTTCAGTTCTTCAGAAGAATTTGTTTGAAGTGTTTGACACATTTGACCCCTGTGACCTTGAAAGTTGGTCAAGGTAATTTTCATTCTAAAACTTTGTCAGGCTCTATCCCATTAAGGCACCAACTAAATATGAAGATTCTATACCTTTTAGTTCTTCAGAAGAAGTCATTTGAAAAGTTTGACATATTTGACCGCTGTGACCTTGAAAGCAAGTTAAGGTCATTTTCATTCTCAAACTTTGTCTTGCTCCTTCCAATGAAGCTTTCTAACAAGGGGACCAAGGGGAACATATATATAAAATAGTGATATCAAAATTGAACTGTCAAAATTCAATTCAAATATTTTGTTTTTCGATCTGTCTTAATGGGAAAATTTTACGTGATATTCCCCCAAATAATAATTACTCGGACAGTCATTGAAAACTGTTTTCAGTCATCCTTGCTGATAAAGCCACAAGTCTTGATTATGTGGTAAAAAGAAAATTTCGTTTTCATTTCATATGAGATACATGAAACTCGCAACAAATTTTTCATTTTCTTGCAAGAGCCTCGCTAAATTGAAAAAATTCTAAGACTCGTTTCATCAATCTCATAGGAAATGGAAACTCATGTAAGATCCTATATATATATTACTATCATTATTCTTCATCTTTATAATTTTTCTTTCCTCCATCAAAACCTACGATTACATAAGTCGGTCTTGTGCTGTAGTGCGTTAATTATTATGTACAGTGATTTTTTTTAATATTTTTGTTATTTGCTATAGGATAAAACCAGGTTAAAAGCAGCATGTGAGTGTTAGTTATGTTGTAGGTTTTGTATATGTTCGATTATGTCATATGTGGTGGATGTCCTGAATTCTGCTCGTGTTTCTGATTGGATTATTGTTTTGGGTAGGAGGTTCAACTGTATTATGGTGTATGGAAAGAACGAGTGTCTGTATGTGTCTTTGGATATGTAGATATGTCTGTAACTAAGGTCGTGTCCTTGACGTGTTCTGGTGTCTGCCGCGATGACATTGTTAGTGTGTATTGCTACTTGTTGGTGTATTATTTTGTAGAGAAGAATAATGCATGTTCTTGTTCTGCGTGTGTGTAGTGTTGGCCATTGCAAGTTGTGTATCATATCTGTGACTGAGCTTGTGTTATGGTATTTGTTTAGGACATATTGTGCTGCTCTTAGTTGTACTTTTCTAATTGATATATATATATGATATTTGTATAATGTGGGTCCCAAACTGAAGAGCAGTGTTCAAGTTTTGGTCTTACAATAGCCTTGTATGCATGTTTTTTTATGTGTGGTGAATTTATTTTTAGGTTGCGTTTCAGAAATCCTAGTGATTTATTTGCATTTGATGTGATGTTGTTTAAATATGTTTGTCCCATTTTCAGTTGTTTTGAAGTGTAATGCCTAGATATTTGTTTGAAGTTACATATTCTAGTGTGTGGTCATGAAGTGTGTATGGTGTTTAATTTGTGTGCATTTTGGTGATATAGTGAGTATGCATGGTGTGTGTACTGGTGTTTAATTTGTGTGCGTTTTGGTGATATAGTGAGTATGGTGTGTGTATTGGTGTTTAATTTGTGTGCACTTTGGTGATATAGTGAGTATGGTGCATTTGTCTCGGTGGAATTTCATGAGACAGTCCTCCATTTACTAGCTGCATCTAAATCTGCTTGTAGTTTTTGTCGTTTTGACTTTGTTGTTGATTGTTTCGTATAGTATGCTGTCGTCTGCAAAAAGTCTTAGTGTACTGTGTGATATGTATTTGGGGAAGTCATTGATGTATATGAGGAAGAGGACTGGTCCCAATCAGGTTCCTTGAGGCACTTCAGATGTTAAAGGTATTTTGTCGGAGTGTTTGCCCTCAAGTACTACTGTTTGGGTGCATTTTGACAGGAAGTCTGTTATTCATGTTAGTACATGGTTCCAGTGATGCCGTAATAATTTAGTTTGTACTGTAGGTGTTTGTTTGGGACTTTAAAGTTTGTTTGGGACTTTAAAGTCCATTATGGTAATGGCTGTTTGTTTGTTGTTGTTGCGGTTCTGTGCGAGGTCTTGTATGATCTTGATGTGCGGAAGCCATGTTGTAGGTCGTGCAGTATTTTGTTTAGAACGAATATCCATACCCTGCCTACTCTCCGCTCCTGCAAATGTCTTGTCGTCAGAAAGCTACGTTATCGCAGCTATATTTTACTGTCTTCCAAGTGTTTCATGGATGCTCTTGTGATGATGTGTTCTAAGAGTATGCATGCGAGTGATATTGGTCTGTAGTTTGTTGGGTTGTATTTGTCTCCTTTTTTGTATATGGGGTTTACGTTGGCGTGTTTCCAGTCACTGGGTAATGT
This sequence comes from Mizuhopecten yessoensis, assembly GCF_002113885.1. NCBI lineage: Eukaryota > Metazoa > Mollusca > Bivalvia > Pectinida > Pectinidae > Mizuhopecten > Mizuhopecten yessoensis. Next base: position 159,735 of record NW_018404966.1, read on the forward strand.
TCTTGTATTGAGTGATGTTTGGAATATTTGTTATAGCATTGACAGAATTGGCATTTACATTTGATATTTCCTTCCCATCATCTGACCAGACATGGAACATTATGTACATGTTTTATCCCGGTAAACCATAAATACTTGCCATTTACATCAATTTTGAACGAACAGGATTTACAGGCGAGGAACTGTTCATACGTCGGTAAGGGTAACACAGATCCACAGTCGGGACAGAAATCCAGGGCTGTTGTGAACACACACTTTTTATTCCTAGACATTTTTCACTCAAATAGTCATGTGAAATAATGCTGCAAATACTGAAATAATTGTCTATCTAATTACTTTCCATGACAAACGTGAACGTCTTCCTATTTGGAACAATATGTGTTTTAACCGTGTTCACAGTAGCGGACAAGTGGCATGTTTTTCATTCAAAGGGCGCAGACATCTTGGTTTATACAATATCATAACGTATAGACCACAAATAAAACGAAATGTAATTGCATATTGTGCAATATTAATTTACAATATTGTATTCTTTTGTCTTTAATTCTTGAATATTGTTTTTTTGTGTACTTTGTTTATTGATATATAATTTAACAATAAATAAACCATATTGCGGCTTTTAATTTTACCCGCTTGTTTGTGTGGTGTATTTTTTGTTCTACCTTGTTTCATGTTTACATCACCACATGGTAAGGGGGGAAAGCAGGACAAAATGAAGCTTTTAACTCATAATATGCTGACTTCCAACATAATCAAAACTGTGACGAATGGATATCCATTGAAAATTGTAGTAAGTATTGATTCGTATGTGTTTGGACTTTGTGTACACTGTACAGTACACAGTTATCAGTAATCGGAAAATCCATATCCAGACTCGTGGCTAAAAAGTTCTGTGAAAAGAACGATCAATTCAATAGTGCCCAAACACAGTTTTGGAAATATGATAAGATCTCCAGCGCACACCCCTCCAAACAGCGATTAGTATTGCTAATTAGTGACTCATTTTCGTGTGAAACTTGCTCAAAAACAGAACCTCTCAGTTCTGTGAGAGACGTGTAAGGTAAACAGTCAGTTATTAGTTCTACAGGTATATCTGTATATATAAAATTACTGTCAACGGGTAGTAAAAACAGTAAAAATTAACATATATATATATACCAAATATGTTAAAAAAATTCCTTATGCAATGGACATTGCTATAAAATCGTCGTGAAAATATTCACAGGTGCTCAGGTTCTGGAATATATGTGATATATTATTGCACCCACTAGATATCACAACCTTTTAAATTATACTGGCACGTCGATTTACCCAATACAACCCAATGCAAGTATCGATTTACCCAATACTATCCAATATAAAGTTAAATGTTAGTGACCCTATACCAGTACCGATGTTGTGCGGACCCCAGTATTTTTTGGCAAGATTGATCGTCCTTATTTGGAAATCCTTGATTTAATCTATTTCATTTCAAAATATTTCATTGTTAATACAAACAAAGATAAATACACTTATTTTAGAATTATAGTAAATCATTCCCACGATTATTTACTTCATAAATAATAAAATTGTTGTATTGGGTAAATCAACGTTTGTATTGGGTAGTATTGGGTAAATCGACGGACCTCGTTATACTAATAAATCATTATTATGGGGTGCGATATTTAGTGTGGTGCGATAGTATATCACATATATTCCAGAACCTGAGCACATGTGAAATTATTTTGTACTTATTTTGTAACGTACATTGAACTACCATTTACACAAAAACAACAATAATTTCAGCAGAGCATGGCCGTCATACTTTGAATTAATCTTATTTATGATTTAATACTAAACTGTTTCCACCATTCTTTATTTTGAGAAAAAAAATGATGAGCCCCATCGATCAACATGAGCCTAGGTAGATGATATATACTTGTATTAAATCTTCGTGTTTAATAATATAAATTACTTTAATTTATGACATGTGAAATTATGGTAAATGTAGGTTGTACAGAGTAGCATGTGAAGATGAAAGGGGTTACCATATAATTGTATGGCAATGATTTGTCTCAAGTGATGCCCGATACTAGTTAATAAGCCCATCAACATCCACAGAAGCCCAACAGAAATACCAAGCAATGTTATCACATTTCATAACTCACATTTCAATATTTTTTCTGTAAAACAAGATTATGGAAATATATATGGATCAGAATGCAAAGAAATGAGATATTACAGAAAAGAGGGGATTTGGATGGGATATTGCATAGATATTTCAGAAAGTAATGCAGAAAAACAATCAGTACATTTTTACCTTCTGTACAGATCATGGAGTCAATTATTTGGATAAGAAAATAGCTTATTTATAAGTTACCCCAAGTCTAGACAATAAGGGAAGCCTGCTAGTCTGATGCTTATGAAATCTCCAACTAGAATAGTTATACTGAAAACTGCTAGCTCGATTGATTAGTCAAAATTTGGGTTAGTGCACGTGGAATTTGCACATGAACTATTAAAATAAGAAACTTCTAGCCTGACTGTCTATAGTGTTTTTTAAAATCATTTTCTAGACCAGTAGCCAGAAATAAATAAGACTGTGTGATGTTACTTGCATGTATTATTCAAACATTCAGCTGAGAAGATCTTAGCATGACTACACGATTAAAGAAAAAGGTTAATTATTATGATATTCTTTTAAACAGCCCACACAAGTTGAGGTGAAAACAGTTGACTTCAACCCAGAATTTATTTCACGAATGCTGCCTAAAATTGATTGGCCAGCACTATGCCAGGCAGCACAATCAGTAAGTACATGTTAGTACAGTTGTCTGTACTGTAGACTTATAAACTGCAACATAAGACAAACCTAAGTTATCTTATAGATATTTTGTTTAACAACAGGACCTTAATCATATGAGAGAATCATTTTGAAAGCATCAATCTCAAAAACAATGCAAGCAAGAAAGTTTCTTTTATTATTGAATAAGGAATGAGGTTGAAAATTTGTTTAGTCAAGTTCAGAGTACAATTTAGTAATATGAACAATTCAAATTTCTTATATCCTGAAGGGATGTTTTTTTCTGTGCTTTTATTTGCCAAAGTTTTTCAGTTGCAATAAATCATTAAATTTCATATCAGTACAAGATTGTCATGATCATAATTGCATTGTCATCTGGGAATCTTTTGAAATCTATGCCTCATCTTTAATACTAATGCCAGGTTTCATATACATGTATTTAGCCTTCATTCTGGTGTCAACAGCACATTCTTCTAAAATACATGTTTTATAACAGCATGGTTAGTGTATGAAATGAAAATGAAATATTTTACTTCATTTGAGTTTTATTTATAATGATGTGCTAATACATCATGCATATATGTATAGCTATTGAATATTATAAGGAAAACTAAAATGAAGCCGATTACATTGTTGATAAACACATATTTATGTAATAGTTTCTCGTACATAATTAAGTAGACATAGCTTAATTATGTCACTGACTGTTTTAATTTGTCCAGCTGTTACATTGAAATTTTTAAAATTTGCAGGTTGGCCATGGGGAAGGATTACCAGAGGCACTTACAGAGAAATACGAAGAAGATGAGATGTTACTTAAGAAAGTACACCATGTCTTGATGCAGGTAAAAACTCATGACAATGCCTTCGCTTTGAAATAAGGTTATAGAGACTGCTTGAAATGTAGCCCATTAAAACTCCATCACCACCTCATTAACACATCATTAGTAAAATATATCTGATTGTGTACGAAACCAATTCTCCATCTTAGCAAGGCCAAACATCATCAGTTCTGTGTTTCCATTTATAGTTCTCAAAAAATATGTCGGTAGTCATCACTTTTGATTTTTCAAAATCTTTTCACATTTAGGTTATAAAGAGATGGTGTTTCAGATTTTTTTGCTTAATTAAGATAAAAAAATATATATGTGAAAGAAAGTGTAACGGAGACAAAAAACACCTAGGGTACATGTAGGTAGGGGAAACAGACACTGATTTACTGGCCTTATTAGGCCTTTCTACTTATTTTTTTCTTGTGGAGTTGCAAATTAATTAATATTATTATCAAACTATATAAAAACACAGGATTTAAAAAGTGTATTTTGCAAAATTAACTAGCGAGAGTTGGATAAAACATTATAAACAGTCATTATGAGTTTTGGGGACCTTTTCTCCCACAGCGTTCAAATATTATATCCAGAAAACCTGTGTCTCTTGGGAATACATTCCTGTTTCTGACCAGGGAAACAGCTGCCATGATCACTTGTATCTTCACAATGGGAGATGATGTCGTCATAACTTGAAGATTGACTGAAGAAACCCCAAAGTGGTTGTGGGAGAAATATGCATTTTTACTGATCAAGGGATTTGATATCATGCAGGTCAATCTTTGAAGCATTGTCTATAATGATGAACATCCCATCGTGATTGATCAGTCATGGTAACATATTCCTACATTTAGTTTTATTATTTTTCTACTCTCAGTCATTGTTACTATTCCATCTTTGTATTATTTCTGTTTCAGGTTGAGGTGTTAGAAGGAAACCTAGTATGTCCCGAAACTGGCCGACAGTTCCCCATCAGTTCTGGAATACCAAACATGTTACTGAATGAGGATGAAGTATGAATGGCTCAAATGAAAAATGGTTACTGACACTAGAATCAAAGTACATGCATATATATATGCAATTCTGAAGTATTTAAGTTTGGTGTTTCCTTTGGACTGAGTGAATCTCACACCTAGATTGCCTACAACCAGGTCTAGAAACTAATTTTGAAAAACACTTGTCAGCCAGGTTGTAGTTTCCAATTTTACTAGTCCATGTGTTATACTCATCCAAAATTATTTAACAAGATAAGCAATATCAAACTTTGACTACATAATCTGGCTAGCTGTTTTTTGGAACCACTAGTCCAGCTTTAAATTTCGTTAGTTAGACTGGCGAGCTACCCTAATTATCTAGCCCTATTAACAAATTGACCAAGTCAATTTTCTGTATTGAAATAGTCAAATATGTTTGAAATAAGTTAATGTGTGGTTATAATTGAAATTATAACAAATGTCTAATGAGTTGATGGTAACATAGGGGATTTCATGTACAAAATTTATTAAAAGCCATAGGAGACAATTATACAGCAAAGTATAATTTTTGGGATGAATAAATATACATTAATGTTGATAAATAAAAACAACAATTGAAGTAAAAAAAATTCACAGTTACATTGTATAAAAAATTGTGAACTTAGAAAATGATTCAGTCACTGTAAAATCTAAATATTCAGAAATAAAATGAGGAAATTCTGAAATGTTTCAATGTTTAATGTGAGTATACTTGTTGATTTGTTGAAAGTGAGTGTGTATGTGATGAATGTAAATAAACTTGTGAAATAAAACAGACTGACCACCCTGTTTTGTTGTTTTATTTTATATATACAGTCAAATACGTCTACAAAGGTTGCTCAACTAGGAGAGAAAACCCAAGTTAACAGGTTAAACTGGTACGAAAAACATGTGCTGATAATTATATTCAAATTGGAGAGAAAAAACATGTGTTGTTATACCCCCGCAACGAAGTTAGCGGGGTATACTGGAATCACACTGTCTGGATGTCCTCCGCAGTAACTTGTCCGGAAAACTCCTCCTTAACTAACAAGTGGATTTCATTGTAACTTTGCATGAATGATCAGTATCTCATTTAGTTGTGCACCGGTGGTTTAATTTGGGATTTTAACCCTTTTTGATGTGGTTATGCCCCTTTGTGCGAAATACTTGTCCATGCAACTCCTCCTTAACAAACAAGTGGATTTCATTGAAACTTTGCATGAATGATCGGTATCTTATGTAGTTGTGTACCAGCAGTTCAATTTGGGATTTCGACACTTTTTGGTGGAGTTATGCCCCTTTGTGCGAAATACTTGATGAAACTTAATTTGAATGATTGGTTTATTATGTAGTTGTGCACCGGCGTTTTAATTTTAGATTTAAATACTTTTTAAGGAAGTTTCGGGCCATTATGCAAAATAGCTTGTCCGGAAACCCCAGGTCAAGGTAACTAAATGATGTATAAACTACCAGCATCCGCGGGGGTATTAGTTATCCTCCGGATGACAGTTCTAGTTTTTTAGGGAGGTTTGATAAGATACAGCGAGGTGGTAACTATAGATGCAGTTGATATTATATACAGGTTGTCTCTGTCGCAGGTTTGACAAATTATAGACAAATGGTCTCTAAAGCAAGTTTACGTTATTATTTAGTGAAATAGCAACTGTGGGCAGGTGGTCTCTGAGACAGGTTAAGTAGTGAAAGACGGCGCGTCGATTTACCCAATACAACCCAATATATACTACCTAATACTATTGGGTAAATCGGCGCTTGTATTGGGTAGTATTATGTTGTATTGGGTAAATTGACGTTTGTATTGGGTAAATCGACGGTTGTATTGGGTAAATCGACGGACCCGTGAAAGACAGGTTTAAGTTGTTATAGTGAGATAGCCACTGTGGACAGATAGTCTCAAAGAAAGGTTAGCTAATTACATACAAGTTGTCTCTGATGCATTGGTTTGACTAGTTATATAGGCGATATACATGAGAGGGCACCGGTCGTAATTCACAGGTTTTTAAGGCAGGTTTGACTAGTCATAAACAGGTGGTCTCTTACGCAAAGTTGGCAATATTAAGACGGGGCAACTAAATATCCTTTTTCTGTGAAGAGTCGGGAGTTATATGTAAAGGGGATACCGTGTCCATCAATGAGTAAACTAAACTAATACTTGCATTACACAAACAGGTTGCAGTTGAATGGTGATTCTTAAGTCAATGGTGTCGCGGTTATGCTTGTACAATTATGTATGATTTTAGTTTCCTGCACACACCGATAAGCACTGCTTTGAGTAGCCCGAGTTTCCTCTGGCCCTAACACCAGACTTAAGACAGATAGATGTCTATGTCAAACCGTAAGTCTGGTGTTGGAGCCAGAGGAAGCTCGGACTATGCTTTGATGAAGCGTGCCGTACTTGTTTGTTGGCTAAACAATCGTATCTTCACAACTTTTGACTTGATCATGAAACGAATAAAGTATTGGACAGAGAAAATATCGTTTGTGAAAATGTTAGCCAAGAATCAATCTCTATAAATCTGACTCAACTTGTCATGTAAACCAAGATGCAATAGTACAATAGACCTATACCCACTTCAGCTTTACCAGGTTAATTTTAGTCTATTTATTGAATTAGCGACCTCACACCCTGATGACATGCTTACTTATTTATAGGATGGTCGGGTGGTGTAATGGATAGCGCACTTGCCTTTCACCAAGGCGACCGGGGTTCGATTTCCGATCGAACGTGAACAGGTATGGGGTCACCTGCCCAACCACGTTGGGTTTTCTCCGGGTACTCCGGTTTCCTCCCTCATTTTAGACCCTCCGCGCGCTAACATCCGGGCCAACAAGATTGAAATATCTTGTTTCATAATTGTTGTAAAATAAATAAAGTGTATTTATGTATTATATACTTATTTATAGAGAGGGATCATTTTTGTCCCGTGTTCATGGATTTACAAGTATTATGTGCAAATACCCAAACAAGTGCATATTTTATCAGTCATTAAAAAAATATGATTCAATTTATCAACACAAATTTCAGGAAATAATAATAGGAATATAAGCTCAAGTTCATTGAAAAGTAATGCTGATACCAATGTGTTGTATTGAATTTTCATGCTTCTAAAACATGATTTAAAGAATGAAAACATAGCATGTATTAAATCACAGCGGATGGAAGTACCTTTAACGCAACCATCATGCTATAGTTAGGATGAAATCATGTCTGCTGGAATTAATGCTACAGGGACAATCAGTATCTGGATATCAATGTTATAAACTGAATGGATAAACAGTAGAGGCTGAACTCGGGACCTTTACATTGCAGAACACATATTTGTCCAACGTTGCCAGAAGCACATACTCAAAATGACCGTTCAAATGTATCAGCCGCAAAGTCTATGAGAAAATTACCCTTATATAACGTTGTTTCATTTTCTAAATAAAAGGTAGAATAATCCAAGTCGTACACTTTAAACTCCTCTTCGCAATTTTAACTGACGGACAGGTAAACTTTACTGAATGAAATTCTTTTATATTGGACTAAATGTTGATTGATGTGTTGTTGAATTCGAGGTACCTCATTTCTGTCTTCTTGATTAAAATACATGGAATAGGCAGTCTCATAGGTCGATTTAGTTTAACGAGCTGAGTATTTGTCTGCATCTATATTATCTGAATATCAATTCAGGCAAATTAGGAAAGAAATATGAAAATAATCCAGCCACTCCAGAAGAGTAAACAGTTTCTTTTCTACCATCATAATGTCTCCTGTTGACTTCAAACAAATGCATTTGTCGATAACGATATAATAGTGAACAAGTCCTCAAACAATGCTGACACTGATCATGAGATATCATAGACGGAAATCAAGTCATGATGTTAACCGTAACATTTCCCCGTCGTACATGGAAACCTTTCAGATACAAGAAACCCTTGTGTGATGTTTGACATCTTCTCGGTTTCTATTTTTGCAATTGTTTCGGGTGTGTTATGTCTGCTGTTGACTTCATAAGGCTACTTGTGTTCTGATTATTGGCGTTTACAAGACGATGTCTGACATTAGGATTATGTGGAATGTGTGGGAATTCACCATCAGCAATAGATAAGCCATGGGATGGTTTACCTTGCAGGACAAATATAAAGAAACCATGAAATCCGTCTTTTTACAATCAAGCTATTTTTGGACAAGCGGATAGTTTTAAATCGCTATCAGATGTAAAAACGTCTGTACTATTACCTAAATCATGTACAAGATTCTGTTTTAACATTAAGCGTTGGTTTATATACCTTAAAATCAAAAAATGTCGATTTTTCCAAATGAGATTTCATACTCATATTTGTTGTTGTGCTATTGCGGGGTTTTATTTGTTTCAAGTACATAAATAGAAAACAAAATTATCTATCACTGATATGGAAGGGGATCGTAATAGTCTATTGAGCATCTTGCATAAAACTGAGAGTATTGTCCTTTCTCTAGATATCTTTAATCCAGATTTGAGTTGTTTCAACTACTTGATTGGGAAATAGTTTGATTATGAGGAAAGTTGGATTGCTGGTACTCTACGATATAAAAGAAGAGGAAGCATGTTGCTGGTTATACTGACTGAATAGTGGAAACAACGGCTAAGTGATTGTTGGTTTAGCGAGGATTTACAACGACTTGTTTCTTTGGTTAGATATATAAAGAGACAACACACAAAACGTACAAAGAAAACGACACGGGTTTGAAAGCTTAAGTGGTAGGTTTTAATAAGATATCACAGAAAAACATATAGTAGAATGTAAGACATTAATTGGACGAGCGTAAGATATTAAGATAAAAGAGTAAAGAATTATTGCCAAGTACAGAGACTGGACATCAACCATTGTCCGGTACAGAGACTGGACATCAACCATTGTCCGGTACAGAGACTGGACATAAACCATTGTCCGGTACAGAGACTGGACATAAACCATTGCCCGGTACAGCGACTGGACATCAACCATTGCCCGGTACAGCGACTGGACATAAACCATTGCCCGGTACAGCGACTGGACATCAACCATTGCCCGGTACAGAGACTGGACATAAACCATTGCCCGGTGCAAAGACTGGACATCACGCCTGTAGAGCTAAACTCGTGTAATGCATAGCCAGTGATCCCTTCGTTTTCAAACAGTGAAAAAAACAAAAAAAACAGTGACCACCATATCTACCTGGCGATACCGACCACCTCTAAACACAGTTAATACTATTTGACGTCATACGCATTATTATGACATTATATCTTGAACTTCATTTTATATGCACAGGTAAAACGTTATATCTTTGGAAAATGCAGATATATTTTGACGATATCCTCGTTCTTTTAAGTATTTGTACTATGAATAAAATATTGTAATAGAATATTCACGCTTTTCAAGTGTGTACGGGGGATGTATTAACTGCTTTATATATAAGTGTTTTAAACATCAAATTTCTATCTATGAGGGGACATAGCTCTGACCAAAGGCAGGCATAACTAAGGCATATGGAGATGATATTCGTTGGTCTTGATACAAAGAAAACAATTGTATACATATATTATGTGTATAAATAGTGTAACACAACCAGACATTTCAAGTATTCTTTCACATTTACACGCACACATTTACATCATTTTGGTGCCTCATTCCTATATCAGATCTATAAACTACCAATGATCTCTGCATCACAACAAACCAATCCCACACTCACCAATAGTCGGAGATTCTGTTGATGAATTGGTGGTTTCACATTGCAGGGAATGGCAGGTATTAACCTGTTCTAAACTCAGAAACACGTTTCATTTTCATCTCAATGTGAACCTCTCCATGGTTTGTTTTGCCTTTCCCGCTGACGAATACTCTGACGTACTTTAGGTACAACTTGTCAGGGTTAATACTGGTCTTAGTCCCGGACGGAATGCCTTTTATATACACACACAGACTGTATCTACACCCATAACATACTTCGATAACTCCAATTAAACCTGATTTACGAAAGTTTTATGGAAACTCATGACTTGTCCTTGTTTTTCTCTGAACTGTTTGCCATTAGAATAAAAATAGGAAAATGACGAATTAAGCTTAAACAAATGTCGATCAATATCACACTCCCAAGCTTGATAGCATCATACGATATTATGTTATGACATTGGGGGTCATGGTAACAAAGGATATGTGTAGTGTAATACATATATCTACGATTCAGGCTCATTTGCATACCTTATCATGTTAGAATATGTAGTTCTTTTAATATGCTTTGCAAGCGTCATCAATAAGTTATTATATAATTGCGAAAACAAAGATAGACATTTGTTAAACAGAATTACATGTTGCTAATGTCCTGTTTTCAATATCATTGTTACAATTATTTCGTGACAAAGCCATGTCATCTGATATAATGCTATTATTGCCAGGATTTCTTTTTAAAGATAATACGCTTATTAGAGATGGCAGGTGATCGGGCAATAAAATGGAGGTCACCGGTGTTCCATACATATGTATAAGTTCTATGCACTATATTATAATGTATATACAGAATTATCAACATTTTATAACGATAATGTAAAAATCAATAAAAATGCCCTATAAGGGGTGTTATAACGATATATTCTATATGCCGCGCCATTTCATTACAATCACGTAAGTAAATGTTAACGTATCAAAAGTATTAATAACATTGTTTATAAGTATTTGCTATTGCTGTACATACATACTACTACTAGATATACTGATATTAATATTCCCAGCTAGCACTGATCTGTTGATCTTAGCACCCTACCACATATATATCATTCATAGAACTATGAACGAACTGATTTGCCATGCTAACATATATAAAACACTTGCTCCAAGTTAAACATGAGGAGGACGTCGTTTAATTACATGATGTTGTTGATGTGGATGTATCGATGTACACTAGTAAGGTCTCGCAGAATATAATACCAGTTTGGTCTACAGACAATAGAGGTATGGCGGATAAAGGTAAAGAAGGGGGATTTATAAAGTCGAAAATGACAAACAGGAAAAAACGGAAACAAATACACAGAAGTAGAATAAAGCATAATCGTCAATCAAACATATCGTCACCCTTTACCGCAGAGACAGATTGCTGTCTATTTTTATTTCATATAGTCTTTAAATGTCTGTGTATAATCTATTGCGAATACCTCGTCTGTGTCAACTGTACCAAACTTTCGTGATCATCCACTCAAAACGCAAGGAATTGTCATATTGCTTTGGAGAATATTTTCTCGCAGTAGAAATGCTACTTTCGGTAAACGACCGGCTTCGCAATTTGTATTGCCGCACTTAATCGAACACGTAGTAATTTATCGATATGTATGTTAGACTGATGTCAGTGTCCATTACCACTCATACCATATCGTTAGTATACCTTGCATTTCATTATTTTGAAAAGCATATTTCCATCGTTCAAAATCATTAAGTCCCTAAATCAGTCGAAGTCGTTTCAGCCCAATTTTCTAGAACTTATCAGAGTTATTATAATAACACATTCCAGTTTTCCGCAATCCTAAACTTACAGCATGTTTGCCCGGGTTATTCCAAGATTTAGCAATGCTGATTTTAGTCGCTACAATAACATGTAGAAGCATTAGATGGACGGATGTAACGTTTTAATTCCCGTTTCAGTGATTAAAACAACAGGAAAAGTCAATGCGTGACAGGGGTTGGTCTAGTTTCCCAAGCAGCTGCCATCATTGACCTAGGTTGGTATTGATTTACGTCCATTTCAGTGTTGGAACACGGTGCCATTTTATCAGTAGATGATGCAACTGGCTTAAATGAGTCAATGTCATTGCTACACTTACACCCTCACCACTATGTTTCTATTGAATATATGATTCGTATAAAATCTTAATATTTGGCATTGCAAGCCGTACATTTCTAAATAAGATCTTATTCTTCTTTACTAGTTCACTGTATCTAAATTTGATTGGTGACGTAGGCGAAAGTCCATTTCAAGAACGGAAAATAATCGAGCAAGAAATCTGACGAAATCCAAACATAAATAATGCAAACAAAAGAACAAACCAAAATAATACAAAATACAGCATTTATTGAAAGAAAATTGCATAAATAATAAAGTCGAGCATATTTAAATTAGCTTGGTAGTGGAACCATTCGAATGCTTTTGTTGATAATCTCCCTTATAATACTCATCTTCACGTTGAACTTTCACGCCCGAACTAACAGAATGCTAGGTTAACTTCCGCTACATCACTGAATAAAAAGGTACAAGAAATAATTTTGGAAAAATGAATAATGATAATGATTTTTTAAAAATGTGAAAAAGTTAAAAAAAAAAAAAAAAAAAGGTATTCAATTAATTTAATCGGGAAGACGAGTACAGGGAGGGGAGGAGGAATACATTATAAAATTATTACTTAAAAGTAATTCTTAAAACATAATTGAAAATTACAGATATTCATTAATGATAAAATTTGTAATAAATACTCGATTGGTACACCACTGACATCATGTACATTAATAATAATGTTATCCAAAATCACATATATTACTTCACATCTAATGTTAGTGAATGGCATGCTCAAAAAGCAGCAAATTTGCATCACAGTTTACAGCCATATTTTCGTATCTCTCGTGCAAGATCAGCGTTCGTTCAATTTTACCTTAAGAAGATATACAGCTAAGCAAAGGTATGTGTCAACGACCTACTTCTTAAACAACGAAGATTTGTTTCAAATCACTCAAGATTTCAATTAGCAAATATCCATTATATTAGGTTAGTAAAAATGAACATAATCGCTGTAGTTTTGATTTTAATTGACGCATGTGTTATTCAAGCCTTTGTGTCGTGTAAACGTTTTACCTGTTGCCACAATAAGGCATTCCTCTTTAAATGATTAGTATCAGGAAATTACAAGCTGTCACACTCTAGGATCTAGAGTTATCGTTTATGTGTTTTGCTACAATTAGAAAGACAATCGTTTAATTAAACTGTTCATAAATGTTTGTTTCTATCATTATGGCGTCGCACGGTTTGAGGAATTTCGAAACATCGAACGAGTGGGTAGTCAATCATTAAAAGAAAGCCGGAACTCCGAACATCGATTGGTTAGTCAATCCATCAGCGCAACAGAACGTTTGAACAGAAGTCAGCAGTCTATCATGGGAAGCACACTACAGTAGTTACATAATTTGCAGTAGTTGTTGGCGTCATGGCATGGCAAGATGACATTTTACTGGTACTTGGTCTTCTGAGTGTGGGCAGCCTTTTCCTAAAAGGATAAGGAAACATTATTTTGTTAGTGTGGTGTATATAAAAGTACTACCTCCATGGTATTTCCATGTAACATTCTTCAGAGCACCAACCATACACCTGGATAAACTTCCCCACATTCCTACTTGATTGATTGCATTTTTAAAATATTTTGGTATCTGAACTTTGTTAATGACAAATATTCAATAAAGCGAAAAGAAATTATATCTCCGTATGTTGAAAACCTAGATCTGTTTGCACACTCATACGAAAGTCGATAAAATGATACAGTAGTGTGTAAACAATGTATCCGTTACAATAGAATATTATGGTAAACAACTTAATTAGACAAAAAGGATAACTAAATTATGCAATATAATATTTGTTTGACGCTTACCTCATTCTTCTCGTTCAAAAGACAGGTTGTCACTTGGGCTCCATAGCCCCAGGTGTCTTCGTCACGGAACACAAGATCATTTAGACCAGCATCTCCGGCAGACCCTCGAGCAAAGATCTGTGGAAACATGCGCAACACATGAAGAGCGTATAAGCATACATCCGTATTATTCAGTACGAGAACATTCTTTTATCTTTACACATGTGTGGAACATACGCCAGAAAACAAATTAAGAAAACGAAATACACTTGAATGTAATACAATATTTGGTTTATTAATATCCAATTTTGTACGAAAGTGTTTAATAGAATTATTTGAAATCAGCTTACCTTCACGCTCTTTCCTGGCTTGAGGTTGAAGTTTCTAAATTCGTAAATATAGTCACGCTGACCGTCAACGGTCCTCTTCAGTCTCCATTTGTTCATGTCAACCTCCTAAAACAAAACAAAGGCTGTGTTTATACTTTCGGATATTTAGATTTATTTCCATTAGTGCAATTTACGCACCGTTCTTTCTTGTTATTGAAATTCGATAAACAATAACTCGAATTAAGTTTTTCAAACATTTCTAGAAACAATCAGGTTTGTTAACATATACGTCCTCTTGGAAACCTTGGTAAATAACTCCTTAATAGCTCTTTCCATGCCTGATAGTTCTATTCAAATAGAAACAAAATATTGCTTGGTTGTTTTCTTATTTGATAAAACCTCAATACAAGATATGTCCTAAACTGGTATACTCACCCTCTTGTTACTGCCGGAAGATGTGTTCTCCAAGACTATGAACTTGCCTTCAGGGCTGACCTCTGACACGGAGACAGGGCCAGTAGATGTTTTCTGGTAGGTTGTCTTAGCAGACACCTCTCCGCGCATCATCCTCATACTTACGGAGGAGTCTGTAACACAATTCCAACCATAACAGATCAATAAAACGTTAATGTACTGTAAACTGTCAATTTCAACAGCAAATATTGCTTCTGCTAATACTCTCTTAATACTACTTTAAACATTTAACATTACAAACGTTACACAATAATGCTATATATGGTTTTGTTATTGTAACTGTATTAAACGATTTACTTTTATGTATTTGTTTTCAGAACAAATCAATTAAGATCAGCGTGACATGATGAAATGATTTGTAAACACATATAATGGAAAATGAAGTCAAGCTGATAAATGTTCACATCTGATATTTACGCAATGGTTAGAAACTTATGTAGAATTATTTACATTTCAAGTTGTAAGTACATACACATGAGACGTAAACAAATGAAAAGGACATAAAGAAGAAACAAAGTTGCTTATGTAAGCCACACGAATTATACATTTTTGATAGTCATAAATGTATCTTAAAGACCTGATATTAGCCTCGAATCTTGAAGAATAAGAACAAGAATAACATATGGCAGCTAAAGGATGAAAATGATAGTTGATGTTGATGAGAAATTATACACGTGCATTACAAGTGATGTGGCATGCATACAGAACGTAACAAACATGGTACCTGAAGCCGCATGTGCTGTAGTCAGAAAGTAAGAAAAAATACTTTTTCAAAAGCAGAAATTAATGCACACTGAATCTTCATTACATGTTCGCGAGATGAATCAGTGAGATCCGGTCGCGAACCGTTGCAGCCTAGCCTGACTCGATCATTATACAGTAGTATCTTGGTCACGGTTATT
Source organism: Mizuhopecten yessoensis (assembly GCF_002113885.1). Classification (NCBI taxonomy): domain Eukaryota; kingdom Metazoa; phylum Mollusca; class Bivalvia; order Pectinida; family Pectinidae; genus Mizuhopecten; species Mizuhopecten yessoensis. The sequence goes on from NW_018404966.1 coordinate 175,670, forward strand.
AAGTAAGCTTTGGTCCAGCATTAAGGTCATTTCAAGGTTTTTAATTCAGCTCTGCCATGCGATATTTTCTGATTTAACGAAGCAAAGCATCTAGTTTAATAACGCTTTAGGATTTTAAGAGATATTGAAATAAAGCTGACTTTTTCATTGATATTTTGCATAATTCCTCGATATGCTCTGACACATTTGTTTGTGTTAAAAATGACCTGAAAAGAGCAATAGCAGTACAATATACTGAACCCTTCGTGCATTGTTGTATACATGAATAATATAATTATGTAAATAGTAAGTTTAGTGATGTAAGTTGGTTAGAAAGTATCTACAAGTAAATATATTTGTCATTTGTTAGTTTAGAATATCCGGTTAGTGTGTTTTATAGTTATGTGATGCCCAATTCGTCTTGTATACATACATAAGTGTTAGAAATCTATACTATAACAAGTTAGTCCTGCATATATACAGTAGTGTTATTCTACGCACCACCCTTCGACTCGTAGCCTGATACCATTTCCGATATTTGGGATGCCCCTCGGCTTTGGGAGCTTACTGCCTCTTCTACAACATTTCGCAGTCCTACTCTGTTGGGTTAAAAATAAAAAGAAAACAAACTGAAATTAAAACAAACATGGAAGGGGAAATTAAGAACCAATCATAGCATGTCTTCGCTGTCACGTGGCATGCGATAGTCTGGATGACGTACCTGCCTCCGCGGGAGGGTAGTCTGGTTCCGCCCTTAAATGAACCCAGGGATCCAAATGCGGATCCGGGATGTGGCGATACCTTAACGCGATGGCTGATCTGTCGGCCAAAAACAACATATAAAAAGAAAAGCAACGTTAGCATGATGCCTCTCTGAATGAATAAAACGGTGAACTAGCAAGACCACAAACAGATGCCAATGCAACTACATGCGGAGTAAAAGATAAAGGAAAATCATATTAGGGGTGCTGCTCAAACGGTAACGATGATCAGACAAGACAAATCACCTGCATCGTCGTCATTTGTCGTCTCCTTGTCGTCGGTATCAGCAGCCACATCACCATTTACACCGTGTGTCTTTACTGCATCATTTGTTGTCTTGGACGGATCATCTTTTGATTTTTCCTCAGATTCAGATTTTGCCTCTTCTTCAATCGTTTCTACCTTATCAGTAGTGTCATCATCACCAGTTTTAGAATCGGCAATTATCTTTGGTTGAGTTGCATCAGGCACGCCGTTTACTTTCGGTAACTCATCACTTTCATCACGTTTTTGTTTGACGTCAGCCACAGCTTCCTCAGAATCTTCTTGTTTATCTAATTTATCCTCCTTCTCTGCTGTAACTGTTTCGGCAACTTCAGTTTTTTCCGCGCTATCTTCGTCAGATTTAGTATCAATTTCGTTCGCTTTTTCATCAACCTTGTAGTCTTCTGTCTTTGATTCTCCTGCATCTGTTTCATTTTCCGTGGAAGCAACGGACGTTTTGGCTTCGTCGTCTTTTTTGCCTTCATCCTTTGTGTCATGATCTTGTACTGAGTCATCTTTCGTTTCCTCTTTTGTATCTGGTTCTTCTGGTGTCTTAGCTGTTTCGCTTTCCTCTGGCGTGTCTTTGGTAGCATCAGCGGATCCTTCGTCTTTAGTCCCATCTTGTTTTGAAACAGCTGCTTCTGTTACTGTTGTCTCCTCTGTTTTCGAGATTACATGTTCTTCTGTTACGCTTTCCTCTTTATCCTTATCCTCTGGTGTTTTCGCGGATTTCGTCTCATCTATTATATCAGCTTTCACTGATTCGACCGTATCATCTGTTTCTGCTGTCGCTTCTTTGGCTTTCTCTGTATCCTCCGCTTCTTTAATTGATTTTCCGTCTGTTGATTTGTCATCACCATCATCAGCTTGGTCATCTGTCTTTTCGTCTACCTTGGAATGTTCTGTTTTGTCTTCTATCGTGGTATCATCCGTTTCCTCTGTTTGGGCACTTTTACTTTCCTCCGGAACATCACATGTTTCCTCTTCTTGGGCATCGGTTGTTTCGTTTTCTTTAGTGATGTCTTTTTCGTCTTCGGTTGTATTATCTGTTCCCTCCGTCTTCGTGTCATCTTCTGCCCCTTCTTCAGTATCATCATTTGTATCAGCGGTCTTCTCGCTTGATTTTTCTGTATCCTTTATATCTTCCTTCACTTCTGCAGACTGCTCATCTACTTCATGCAACGAGTCGTCCACGTCGTCCTCAGCGTCGGCTTTTTCTGTGTCATCATTTGTTTCCATTGCTGTTGATTTTTCATTATCCTTGTCGTCGATCACATCTTTAGCAGCTTTACTTGTTATTTTTGTGTCGTCGTCTTTAGATTCAGTTTTTATTTCTGAATCCTCTGCTGTCTCCTCAGCATCCTTTTCGTCAATTGTTGCAGCTGTAGTTTCCCCTACTTCTGTTGTTTTTGTTTCCATTGGATGTGTTTTTTCTTCTTTTTCCTCTGTCTTACCATCATATGCCACCTCTTGTGTATCATCAGTCGCATCTACGTCGTCGGTACCCGCTTCGTCTTTCGTGGCTCTATCATCATCATTATCCCTTTTGTCATCATCTACGTCTTCAACAGTCCCATCTTCGTCATTATCCCCTAGCTTTTCTTCATTCTCGATCTTATAAACGTCTTTTGCAGCATCATCTTCTTTTGCATCTGATCCAATTCCTTCGTTTTTTCCATCATCATCATCATCATTGATGTTGTCTTCTGTTGGTTCACTCACCGGAGCAGCCGCTGTTTCGGTTGAGATGACCTCTTCTACGGTTTGCTTTTCTTCAACTACAACTTCTTCAACTATTTCATCCTTAACCGCTGAATCAGCTTTGTCATCATCAATGATATCATCATCACCATCTTCTTTGTCACTGGCCGAATCCACTGTTGGCATTGTGCCTCCTTTAACGTCTATAATAGATTTTAATTCATCTTCCGGGGTTATGTCCCTTTCTGTCTTTTCATCGTCAATAGATGTTCTGTCTTCAGCATCTACATCAGATTTGCTATAACTGCTGGTTGTGTCACATCTTCTCCATGGACTTGAAACTCGAGACTGAGTCATCCCTACAAGGTTACGAAATCTGTCCGCCCTGTGTTGTGTAATTTACAAAGTTGAGGAAGCAACATCATTGAACGGAATTATTTCCAGCGTTTAGATTGCGAAAGAAGAAAATAAAGAGTACATATCTGAGTTATGGATCATACAGTTCAATGTAATTGAGAATATTAATGCATTTACTTGTTAGTCATTACAAATAGGGTAATGCAATTTTCATTTATAGTAAGTATCACATCAGTATATGGATATAATATGTCTATTCATATATACATATAAGAATCTCATGGAAAAGACGAAAGTAACGAAGACCAAGGTCATTTTGATTTATTTTGTCGCCCACAAGGGTCATTACCATCTTTATAGGTAATTTCTTAAAGGAAAACCATAAGATTTAATGTTTTGGTAAATAGCAATCGTATTGATTTTTTCCAATACGTGACAAGGATAATACACAGTTATTATACTTAAATGAAATGTTATAATGTTTTAGGATCATCAGTTAAAAAATGTATCTAAATCTTATTACATTGTATAGACTTTCTTTTCCGAAAGAACACACGATGAACTTTTCACATGTGAAATCAGTTAAGTATTCGGCATCGTCTGCTCGATTTTAGTTGTTTGGTCTTTTTGGCAATCAAAATCCACCAAAATTTAAAACGTTTCATTGAACTTTAATTTTTGCACAACTGTTTCTTTAATTTTGAACAGTTCCATAATGCTTTGATTAAAAACAGATATTTGTGTTTTTTTTTATTCCGGTTGCCACTAGAGAGAGAATTTGAAAATTCATTCAATTTGCTCATATAATTGCAAAAATGGTGAATATTTTATGTCCTTGTTCACATTTTCTCGATCAATACTATTACATGTGCAATTTATTACATGGTGATCTAATCAAAGCCATTTTCGTTACGATTATGTGTTCATTAATATTTTTTACGATAGAGAAAATGTGAACTTGTTATTATAAGTGCAGTGCTTCAAATGAATTACCTTGTTTCTTCTCCTTCCAAAAGTTTCCTGTAGGCAAGGATCTCAAGTTCAAGAGATAGTTTAGCGTCCATGAGGGTCTGGAGCTCCTGGAGAATGCTTTCCATTTCGGACCTCATCTTGGTAATCTCCTCCCTCAGAGTGGCGGTCTCTAGGGTGTGATCAGTCTCCATCTGCTCGTACTCTCGGAGCATTTCTTGGTATTGTTTCTCAAGTTGTGCGTTCTTTGGGATTGAAATGGAAAATATATACATTATTTGTTCGCCAAGCAGATGGAAAGAAACCAAAATTCTTATAAGTTGAATATCAACGACTCAATTAACTTAATTAATGTATGAAAGTTATATTATTAAAAAGATGAAACGACAGTCTTCTTTTGAACATTACGAAACGTTTGTTTGGACTAAATTTTCAGGAACAGGATAACAAATATGTATACATACCCTGGCCTCAAGATCAGCGAGTCTTCCTCTAAGATCTGTCATTTGTTTCGTAAGCTTCTTGTTTTCTTCGCGAACATGTGTGACTTCCATATTCTGTTTGGTGGCCCCTGTACGGAATTCCTGGACCTGAAAGGAACAGATGTCGTAACTCATAGAAAAACAAATTATATGTTCTGTTCTCCACAAAATAAATGTTATGGATTGCTATGCACCGATGATATACAATACACAAATTTTCGTTATTTTATTAGTTAATTATTATGATGTCAACCTGTACTCTGACAAGATGTAAAAGATGTGATAACTTCTTCAGCAGGGAACTGTGTTGGTTGATAGCTAATGAATCAGAAAATCAACAATAAGTGGTTTTACTTTGCTCAAACATGAGTCCATGCTTTATAACAAATATACATGTACATAAATGGGACCTCTTCAGCTGTAACGTGCATGTTTACCTTAAGGTTGTAGTAGGCTTCCATGTCACCACGGATCTGGTCCGATTTCGAGTCATATTCTCTCTGGATATCCCGGATGGCCGAGGACAACTCGTTCTTCCAGAACTCGCGGTTCTCTTCGGTTGTGTCACGGTAGGCAAGAGCGGTAAGTTCCTTAAGTTCCTGTGAAATGGAAGCAGAAACACTTGTTCTTATTGATTCTAGGTGGTACACAAGTCGCTCATAATACGGTAGTACCCACTTTTCTAATTTCTATACTTGAATTGAAAACTCCAATACACTGCTAAACGTCATATTGTTTAAACGGTCATATGAACCAAATGAGGCAGAGACGTGCTGCACACTATAGTAGATGAGACTTCCAACAATTTTATAAACAAGTTCATATGACTTCTTTAGGTTTTTTTTCTTCAAATGTTGAATTACGAATTTCATGTCTACACTACGGATACTTATCTCTAAGAAAAATTAAATGGTACACTGACAAGCTAAAGTATCATTGCGCGGAGTACACTATATGGCGATGCTGAAAAGGTTGGCAGGGAATGATTTTAAAAAAGGTTTGAATTTGCAAGTGTAATAGGATAAAAGATTAAAGTTAGAGTTAATGAATATAATATCTGTATTAAGAAACATGAGTGTGAGCGTTACTGTTTTGATGACTCAATGAGCTATATGTTTATTTCCCGCCTATTCGCGATATTTACATACATTTTATAAGGATAGGATTGATCGCGAACGCAATAAAAAATGTCAGATAATTTCATGGACCCAGGTTACTTTTCATTGAAAGCGCAAGGTAAGGACATTTACCATGAATTAAAATGAATTAATACGTATTATAGCCTTATATATATATATACATATATGCTGAAGTTTCATATATACTTTTGATGTTTTATTGAAACATCTCTTATAAAGCGTAGGTAGAGGATGCGGCCTGAAAACTTTTCATGTATGTTCGTGATAAACAGCGGCTGAACAACGTGCATTAGACACAGTAGCTTAACTGGCACTATTCATTGCATATTTATAAGAAGTCAAATTATTCCACTACAAAGTGCGTTGCTAATGATCACACACCTACGTTTTATTATTGATACATTCCTGCCGTATCATGTGTTCCGGCTATCTACAAGTTAAATATTATGCTTGCAACAACCAGAAAAACACATTAGTGGATACAACAATTGTGACTCCGAATAATAAAATGGGTTGCTGCAACTCTCCTTTGTTGGCACCGTATCTCATTGGTTCACGTAAACTATTTTATTTCCACCATAAAAAGATACAATGTAGGGTCGTCATAGAACTGGTGTTACGTGCATATGTCCCCAAGGGATACCCTAATCATGACCCATCCGCGCGAACTTGGCCCCAGTCTAGTTACAACCAGATCTTAAGAGGCATGGTCTGGTCGTCAGGACAACGCCATCAATAGATAATCCGATTACTACTACAAGCCCCGCTAGATATTTGCAATTTTTTATTGCTTCACCAGTAGAACTATCGAACAAATTGCACTCGTTTATCTATTACATTTGTTATTTTACAGTCAATGAAAATGTTTAAATCGAACGCGGATGGGCAATATGAACAGATTTATTCAAGATCATACCTGATCAAAATACTTTGTAAACGATATTTGGAAAGTTGAAAGTATCAATATCTTATTAATAAGTCTTTTAAGGGAACTGAAAGAAACTCGTTATTTCCCTTCAGTTTATATTTGCTAAAACATTTTAAGAACTTTTGTATTATCGAAATAGTTTCATTTAACAATTTTGATTTGGTTTTTAAGATGCGACAAGTACACATTTCCATATTCTCTATTGAATTGTTCTCCACCTTTGCTCTAAAACAATGTCTTTGATAGACAAGTTGTTTTATAAGCAGAATTGATCAAGTGAGATATATGTCACAACAAATCAATTATGTTGGGTATTTATCCTTCTATCATTGTATTACCTTACTGATCAACGTTAATGGACGGGCAATGTTACTAATTGAATAGTATTATCCATTCCATTTGCAATGCTTAGAAATATTTGTCCAACCACGTTTGTATCATAATAACCTAAATACGGTTAGATACGTTTTATATTACGTGTTGGCTTTAATTCGTAGTTGTGTTTTTATTCTTTCAATGTCACACGAAACCATCACGGTTTTCTTTGCGTAGGGGCGATCATACAAAGGAAAGGGCATTTATAAATGGACAATATTTGCGGAAGTGAGTGGAACAACTCCTATTCTTAAAAACATCACTAATGACTCGCTTCGCATTTGGTCTAGTATTGATGAGAATTCTGCATGCTGTATCATTTATTCTGAGGGCACATACTTGACAATTCAAAGAGTACGTGCTTAAGTAAAATTGCAATTTTAAACAAAGGAATGATGGCGACAGTGTGGTGTGCTGTCTTGGGAATATAACCATTTTAGCTATGTAAATGCCAAGTTTATTGACACCTATATATGGATGATCAATGACCTATTTAGCCTAGACAAAAAACTCGATTTTCACTTGGACTGCAACTCATCTTGTTGAACGTTTTTATGTTAGTGTTTAAGTCCAGCAAAACGTTGATTTAGAAAACAACTATAACTGTTATAAAGTTTGAACATTCAAATCAAACTATTCAACTACCCTCCTTGGAAGTTATAGCAGAGTATTCTAATATATATTCCAAGAAGGTATTCAGGACTCTTCAATATAATTTATACATATTATGTTAGCATCAATAACAACATTCAGAATACATAATATGTATGTGTAACATCAACACATCATTATATGTAGTAATTACTCAATAGTGATCAAAATTACGTACCTGTTCGTGGAGGTTCTTAAGGAATACCATTTCTTCTTCCAGGGTCTGGCGACGGTTCTCGGCATCTAGATGATTCAGCGTTTCATTGTTCAAATCCTGTTAGAAAGAAATATATGTATTGCTTAAATTTTGTGTCACTCTTTAGATATATAAAGATTATGTTATGCTTAAAAATTAATATACATATATGTAATGAAGGATACATAAGATGTACATTTAGGTGAAGGTCTGATGCAGAAACTGTATGAACAACTCAGTGTAATTTTTAAGCCTAGAATACAGTTTCTATGAGTTGTTTTGTTTTCTGGCGAACAGTATGAAATACACTATGGAAGGAGACACTAAAATGTTAAAGCAATAGGACGTTTAAATTTCACAAGACTTTTGCGATACACTTTAAATATATTCTGATGAATAAATAATGTGTATGCACCATTGCGTTTACAGCGTAATTATGACACCCTATTCATGCAATATACCTTTATGATACATAATATAAATAATATTGTAATCAGGTAACTTATAGTAGACACGTGTATCATCACGGCTATTTTCCCAATTTTATGGCATCTCTTTTATAGGAACTAACGTTTATAGATAGATGTAAAGATGAAGTATTCCTTAACCTGCGGCTACTGTTGAAAAACACCAACAGATATACGAGTTAAATATGTTGTCAAAGCACATACTTGTTATTCCTAGCATGCATAATTTATTAAGTGGGAAAACATTATCATATTTGCTATATCTTCGTACAGTTGATAACCTGTCTTATTTTATTTTTGTTTTTTTGTCTTGCAAAAGTATTTGCTTGTGTTGTCTGTGGCGGGGGGCAACAATACATTGGTAAATAAATATAAGATACAGTGTAGATACACGAATACCGCTTTTTTTACTCTCCTTTATCTCTAACATTTTAAAATAATGAAAACAGCCTGGACTAGTATCTATATAAAATGAAACCGATTTAAGGTAAAACTATTAAGCATGATACAATTATCATAGAATATAACAATGGAACTGAACTGTGTCAGCTGGCAAAGTAAAACATGTTTATAATTTAAACTCGGCAGGAAATTTAATTCAATCTTGTCGATTACGCTTGAAACGCATGGGACGAGAAAGAAATACTCTCGTTTAACCGTATGAAGAGGTCTGTATCGAAAAGCATGTTTGGAATGTTTTTTTTACAAAAATGTTATTAACATAATAGGTATCTATTGCACGTGTATAGTTTAGTAAGTGAAGGTGACTTTAGGATATATACGGCTTGGCTACGGAAGCTGCAGGGAAAAAACCAGCTGCGTCAGCACAATTTGTGCCGGCACGAGTATCGATCAACTGCTTCTGACTAACAGACGTGATGTGAAGAAATTGTCTGAGCAGCGAACCAAATGCGTCCAAGCATTATTGACCACAAAGTCGATATAGCGTCGTAGTTGTAGTTTGGAGAGAAAAATATATTTCGGCAACTATAGGCTCATTTAGTAGTTAAAGGTGAAACACATATTTAAAAATATTTTATTCCTGTTTCATAAATGCGGTTTTTCCGTTTGACAGAAAGATTGCATGATACACATATGAGGTATATTTTAATCGTATTAATGTTAACTAATCAGAAATTATTTTTTCTTAATGTTCTTTAAATGACTTGTCGATGCTTTCGCAAGCGATATTTCATACGAAGTAAGGTATGTATCATTGTATATTAAGCGATGTAACTGAGCTTTCCTAAGATGGCAAGGGACACGTATTCTAGAAAACATTACACATTTGCTTTAGCGTTGAATCATAATCATATTTCAAAAATGCTTAATGCATACTTCGAATGAATATTCAATACCTTAGTTTATATCATTCTTAACATTATTAATTATGTATTCTTTTGAAAACTGTACTCAAATTGACCTATTCCTATTGTGTTAACTTATTATGTTGTGCACTAATTTTACCTTAACATCTATTTGATTTTGCATTTATCATCTAATTTATTATTGTAACTACATTATTCTGTTTGTAAAATCTTCTTAAAGGAGGAAATAAAGAGAATAATAATAATAATGATAATAACGAAAGAGCCAATATGTGGAGACGATTTGCCAGAAAACGGCACATCCTATACAGAATTATTTTCAAACTCACTTCCTGTGTGCTTGTGTGAAAGTTATCGAAACGATCTTATGACGTGCAGAAAATAGACAGTAAAGGTATATGGTTGTACGTTTTAAGGATTTAAGAATAAAAAATACAACTCTGAAAATCGGAATTTCAGCAGCAATTAACGAATACTATTTCATTTAAGAAGAACACGTGAAAATACACAATTATCCGGACATGTTGAAACTAAATGTGTGAGAGAGATCGCAATACGGTTAAACGACAAAATGCAGAATGCTTGTATAGAGGACTTTGCAAGAAATCCTACAGAAACCTTAGGCATATTTCTCGGATCAACCGTAGAGGGTGATGTTGTAGTAACAGAATGTAGGTTATCGTAGAAACGGAATAGGGAACTTTCACAGCAATATTTTCACCAGTAATGCATGGCTTGAAGTTTTGATTGATTACAGAAGTTTACAATATCATTATCATTCTTTGAAGTGGTGACTACGTGAACACAGTGTATTTCTTTGTTATGTTTGATTTATACTACTTTTCCTTGTTGGCAGCATTGTCAATAAATCTACCAGAAACCTAATCGCAATGAGTTGACTACATAATGAAAAATAGAAACCAATTACCGTAATAATAAATGAGTTGTGCAAAACATTAGCATTGTAGTATATTACGAAACCAAATCCTATTGCTATAACAGCTCAACGCATGGCTTTCCTTCTAGATCATTTGTTAGTCTGAATACTTCCGTTAATCAGGAACGTTACCCGGACCTGCCAGCAGTTTATCAGTTCTGTCGGACTTGTTTTGGTATTGTTAACTTGCGATTAGTACCGAGCACAGAAGCCAGGGAAATTAACACGACAAGATTAGATTGTTTCTCCCAATTACATAAAAGAATTGAAAAGTATCTTATAAACGTTTAATAATAAGAGTATTTTGAGGAAATATGGCATTTCATTACATGTCTTTTATTGAGGATCCTAGTAATGCAAACTTTTTATTATTTACATTTTCAAAATATTTAAATAAATATATCGTCAATATCTGACGGAGTAACATGAAATATATATATAAGGAAAAGAACAGTTTCGGGCGATGTCAACAAGCTAACGTGACTCTGACAACAAGTAATCGAGAACTGCAGACGTAACCCAATAATAAATCATGAAGGATTTCCGCAGATAATAGGTTCGGCTTGTGTTTTGCCGGTTGTTGTGATCGACTAGAAGGGACCGAGTGATATATGAACACATTACTCTTCGTTGATCTGAGGTGATAACGACGAGTGATAGAGTAGTACGTTACGTGCGGACGGACATGCCACAAAGGCGAGAACCGAGTGTGTATAAAACATGGCCAGGGGACGTTTCAGCTTTCCTTTCGGCGACTGATAATAAACTTGTATCGACACCCACTGCTAGGACTAAGGATTTCCAGCTAACATCATTAACCCCAAAAATGCTTAATCGATCGACAAAGCCACAGCAAATGTTGATATATGTATTTAGTTTGATGCCGACTGTGCAATAACGACTGGAATGCAACGAAGTTAGCGTTAAAGTCTTACTTACAGTTTACTAGATTTATGATTGATATCAAACCGACTTACCATTAATCGAAATGCGTTTGGTTTGTAAAATTCTATGGTAAACGTCTTCTTAGAATCCACATTTAGTGAAGTGATGACATGATTTGATTTAATGAGAACTGTTCTAATTACTAGTACCTGTCTGTATTGAATGAAAAGGTGCTTGTTACCAGTTCACTTGCGTATTGCTATTGTTAATGTGGGGTTTCTTGGTATTGTAGTGTTTAAAGCCCTTTTGACTTTGGTCACGGAGGACGAAAATTAGTACTAACATTATCGTAATGACTGACCAAGTTCTACAGGAATAGAACCACTACCAGTACATACTGTTACGGTGAACATGTTAATATCATAGACACCAATCTAATCATTTTAATGAATAGCTGGCAATAAAAACCATTTTGTCTGTTTCTGATTATTGCATTGCTACTTATGTAGCTTCTGAAGCTATTCGTTATACCATTGCGTTAAATTATTTAGCAACGATATAAAGTAAAGGGTTGTACAGGTGTACGGAAAATCAATGACTGCTACAGAAAACGCAGTGTGGTGAAGTTGCAACAGAGAGACATCAATCTCAATGCTATCTACGAGGATGTTTTTGAATGGGATCCAAGTTTAAAGGGTCAAGATGGGGTTTAAAAGAGAGTTGTTTGATTGGAAAAATCAAATTAATCAACGATCGATAAAATATATGTGACAGGTAGGCGTGAACTCTGATGCAATAAAACCATATAATGTTAAGGGTCGAAATTTCATGAATGCAATACTCATCAATGGTACATAGACTGCACATTGTCACGGCGTCTTGTTTACTTCTATCTATTGGAATGTTAGACGATTGCTGGTGTTAACATATACATGAACATTGAAGATACGGTAATTCAGAGAACATTAAACAGTCACGTAAAACGAAATGATCTCTTTTCTGGACGACGAGGAAAGTTGATTCTTTTTGGTTTTCAGATGGAATCATGTAGACCCCCATAGCAGTCTTATGCTAACTGATGGATTGCAGACAATAGAAAAAGTTCCTAAAATCTAAGATCAATTTTTGGTGTAGACAGGCATATAAAAGTCAGAGCCAATTTAAAATGCTCAAGACTGGTACATTTTGGCAGCCAGTAAGACATACAAACACAAGTGGATGTTCTAACCTTCGGCGATAACATATGTTGATATTGTTCTTTCAAAAAATCATGATGTAAGAACGGGTCGATGTTCACATTTATCACACGATTCCTATCACAATATAATTCGCGCATCACGAAAACCGCCAGATCCAATTATCATACCTAAAAAGTGAAAGTAGACTGCAGACTTCACATGTATTGAAATTGGTAAAGCAGGTTTTGGGCCTTTGTCGCAATGCATCAATTGTTGGGTGCGTTCTGGCAACTTTCCTAGTACAATACCGTGTGGTTGGTGTATGTAATCGAACGCAACAACACGAAGTACAACGACAGGACAGAACGCACAACTAACAAGCTCGACTGCATAGCAACCTACGCCGAGCATGCACGACTACATTGAAATGCTACGGATTGCATGACTAGCAACATTTTATCAACATCCGTGTACTTTAAAGGGGCATACGTGTTTTTGATCGTGGTGTGTATTAGGCTCACGATCTGCATACGCAAACAAAGTAGAATACTAGAACAAAATGTATATTGTTTAAAACAACTAGCATATACAGCTATCAGAGAAGAACTTGCTGTTTATGGGATGATTTTATTTTGTTTTATTTACCACAAATGAGATGTCTGGCAAGGGATGGTACAGTTTGGTTTGCAGTTTTTGCATATCACAATACTTGCATAAAGTGTGTATGGGTTGAACGATTAAATTTCGTTTAACATAAACAAGCGCGCAGTAACCTTGTTGCAATTAATTTTCCGAAAGGAAGCGCTTCAGATGTGTACAGGTACAAACATTCATTAAACCTTTACGTTGGTGAAGAGCATGTAATTTTCATGCCTGTCAATGCAACCCCAAATTTGAGATGTACTGCGCTGCGGATTGTTATGCGTCTTCGCGCACTAAACAGAAGGTCACTCTTCATAATGCGACACGAATATTGCATCGTAATTAGAACGGAGCGTTTTTCCGAATACGTTTGTATCTTTTTCATTTTTATTTCAAATAATCCGTTATATTTAGAATAAACTAGCTCGTTCATAAAAATTACGCATACAATATTTAAAGTGCAAAGGTTTTGAAAATATTGGCGTGATCCTAGTACGTTTTAAGAATTCAAAACTTCAAAAATGTTTTATTCAAACGTTTAGCGATGCTATTAAATCTGAGGTGTTTCTACTTTTACAAAACATTAAGCAGTTTTTTAGGATAGGTATCGCATTAAAAGAAACTGTCTCTAAAAATTCGATTGTCAATATTGTTTAAGTATTTCTCAACATTTAATCAACTTCACACAAAAGGTTTATTGCTAATATAATCCATGCATAACAATGAAATGTGTGAGAATGAGAATTTACGCATTTCTAAATTGAAGCCATTGTGATACCGATATTTTAAGAGCAACGCATTAAACCTCAGATTATGTAACAAAGTTTTTCGTGTCATCAGTATATTGTCATAATTTGGCATTGACGTAGAATTCATTAAATAGGTACTTACCATCCTCATTCTGTCCATATCTGTCTGTATCTTGCTGAAACGGTCCCTGTCTCTCTGCCTGTCTGTCTCCAGAGATTCTATGGTACGTCTTAGCATGTTGATCTCGCCCTCGTAGTCCGATAACTGTTGGTTGAGTTTCTGTATCTGTTCACGGTCAATACTACGGTATTTCCTAGCCTCGTCAAGTCTAGAAAATAACAAAATTAACGATTCTATCAAATGAGATGAAATGAGAATGTGTGTTTACTTCTACTGTATTTAAGAAATAGTTACTTTAATATATTTTTAAATTAAACTTATACAATGTAGTTTTTCATATGTCTTACGGCATAACTCATTTCGGGATAATGGTTTTCGGGATTTATCGTCCAGCACTTTGATAACATAAAGACAACCATTTCAAAACAATCAAGGACAAGGGCACCGCAAACGAATTCATAATACGCCCATCTGACCCTATCCACTTTCTGTTTGTTTGATATTTAAAGCACCTGGTAGCCAGTGTCATGTCTATGGGATAAAAATGCTTGCACTGATGCTTTTGACGGGCGTATAAAAAATAAATCACTTAGTTATTGGAAATTTCTTTTAAAATCAAATACCCTTTTTCACTGTTTATACATGTACATGAAATAAATGACACAAACGCCAGAAAACTGAGACTATCGCCATTTAATTTTAAACTTTAAACTGTAAAGATTTAAATCCATTGCTGGGTTGATTCAAATTCAATATATTGTTGCAGGAATAATTATTTTGCCTCTATTTGCCTCAATAAGAATGAAAATGATAGCAATCGATTTTAGAAACTAACCAAATTTAGTTTTTAGTTGCTTTATAAAATACTTTGTTTTATTACGATTGCATTTCGTAAGAACTCCTGGATCCTGAAAGTCTTCAGTGTAATGTGTTTTATTGGAATATCTTAAACATCCTCACATTATACAGAAGCCTTTTAATAGAAATTACGAAAATAAATCCTTTTACGAAACACAATTTAATTGTTGCCTCTTTAAGACACTAGTTGAAAGTTGTTTTCTTCAAACTCTCATTTTTATTGTTTCAAGTCTGCCTACTTGCTTCTGTTATTTCGTTAGCTTTCATCGTTCACTGAAGTCAATAGATTAAGAAAATTACGTTTCGTGAACATCATGTCATCACAGAACACACCCACCCATCAACATAGCGTACCGTTTTGATATTTTCTGATTGGTCGAAATGATAATAGGACCAACATAATAAGCCAATGATAAGTTGACGATTATTGTTCCATCTAAAGTCAATTCTATTATTTATAGAAGTACATGCCAGAAATTACATTAATCAAACAAGTAATGACATATAACTTATTTGTTGTTTTCATATTTAGCTATTGTTAGCTACCTTTTCTTTAAAGGAGGACTAAAGCTCATTATTAATACAGTTCTGTGTATCGCAAATTGTCGCCATTAACCCTTTTAGTCTTTGTCTTAAATGAAATAATAGTTATAGTGACCAGTCACACTGACCGGTTGTTTAATGTTTCCGACCGTGATGGTTGGTGTACACTGCCATTGACGTATACAAATGTAAACGGTGAATGGATCAGCCACATACAAACCGTTTATAATTATGTTTGTACTGAAGGTTCTGTAAGTGTAATAAAGGATTAAAGAAAGGTATCTTTATCTGACATTAAAGTTCCAGTCGAGATGACCGACTAGTAGTTAAATCACAGAGCCTGGGGCGAGTGATTTATCGATAGTAAACAACTGTATTTAAACAGAAACAAGTCACAACGCCCATTTAGGGGTTCGGGTGGGGATTTTCGTTGTTGTTTTATTCTAATATAAATTATAAAATGTGAATATATATTTATCGTACTTTAAACCTGTAGAGTATTCCTGTCTGAGGAGTAATACAGAGTCTATATTACATCATGCGCAAACATCCACGTTTGATTGACAAGTAGAATAGCATGACCTGTTATATACTAAGTGAGAGCAATGAAACGTAAATAGTTTGTTGACAGGTAGGTCAGAAAAGCTCCCTGATGTACGCCATTCTTTATGGCTAAACGTTTATAAAACCAGTTCTTTCCGACCTAAGTGTATTGTCTACTCTATACAATGGGGCGGTCACTGGCCAGGTGGCCTCGGTCATGGTGTTGTCCCTATACTAAACTTACTATAATAATGTGTACTTGACCATGACTATAATAGTGGTAGGTAATTTGTGTCTCTCATAATGGTAATTGTCTTCGAATTTATTTTCTTAAATTGCAGTATTCTATTCAATCTTATTTTCGGCACTATTAGCGACTGCTGAAGCCTTGTCAATTAAAGATATTAATGCGTAAACGCTAGTGTTGATCGCTTACTGGTATAGCCAGATGTTAAAGCCTTGTTACTATAAGTGAACATGCTTCACGCTCTATCGCTCCAGTGCTTTTGTATTTGACACTTATGTAATGTGAACTCATCTAACATGGGACGTGTGTGTATATGATATCGACCTTCAAACTGTATCACTAATAAACACGTAGACCTGATTGTAACAACTGATTAGTTAAGTCTTTGGTAGCTGTCTACTTAAACGCACAAACAACACGTGTGTTGACATATTTAATTCATGGGACATTGATGTGTCGTCTAGACTAGCATTCCCTGTTAATTATGCATTCGAAGCACTCCCAATAATAGCCATGTATATGTGTGTACAATATAGGTCATTTATTCATTCTGACGAAAGGGACGCACTAAAAAGGAAGACACCCTTTTTGAAAACAACGTAAATTTAAGGTTAATATTTAGCATATATCTTGTGTGTATGTCCTGATACCAGATACCATCCCACCAGGACATACACACAAGGCTAACACAAAGTAGCATCTGATTCATGCACCGTATCTTTGTTTTATTTTCTCTGTCCTAATATTCCTGTCATAGATAAGTATTGTGTTACACCTAACCATTGTCTATTTCTTGTTTGTCAACAGTGTTTACAATAGCAATGCTTCATAGACTTAAAATGTCGATATAATGACTTCCGGACGCGTACAACCAATTCATTGAGGTTTTTTAAAGGTCATAGATGTATTTTCTTTTAGAGCTCCTGCTACTACAATGCTATGTTTTTGTTTATTTTTAAATTGTACAAGGCGATCAGGTTACCAAGTACTTCTACACATCCCTATTAACCTATCAATGTATCGTATACTGTACTACAGAATACACACAGTTTACACCTTCCTACCCACCCGTTATTGTATACTGTTCTACAGAATACACACAGTTTGCACCTTCCTACCCACCCGTTATTGTATACTGTACTACAGAATACACACAGTTTACACCTTCCGACCCACCTGTTATTGTATACTGTACTACAGAATACACACAGTTTACATCTTCCTACCCACCTGTTATTGTATACTGTAATGTAGTGTACCGAACATTCATTTACATTCTATAACACCTGTTCATATTATCTGATGAGAATAGGTTCTAGTATGGAGAATGTCTTTTTCATACCAAAACACATATTGAGGGAAACAAAACCTTTTCAAAGATATAAATATATATGTTGAAACATTAATAACATGAATGTGCTATATATTCCAGGTGTTACATGTGTTTTGTACGTGTTACCTGTAATACCTGCCTTTTGTTTTACCTAGTTTACTTTGGTAAGCACATGTCAACCTATTTATTATCACTTGCACCCTGCCATACCTGTTATTTTTTTCAGAGAGACAATCTGGACAGAAATATTTCCCTTTATTGCCGAAATCTCAAATAGCATCTAGTATAAAGTACTTAACCGTAGTAGGTATTTAAGATGCTCTGCCCGCTGCGTTGTGACCCCAGGGCTGTATGAGACACGCCCCAGTGAACCTGATATGTAAATATTAACCTGTGTGTGGGACATTTCCTAACGCTGGACTTAATCGCACTTGAACCAGACAATTTAGTCTCGTACAGAATGAGGAGTAATGCTATTATCACCAGGTACCAGATACTGTGGATAGAATATTACATAATTCCCATCAAGTAGTATAATATAAAAGCTCTCGATTCGGGAGGTTTATTACTTCTGAACCTTGACATCTGAGGAAAACAATCCATGACGAGACATTTTACGTACAGATATTACAAAGGAAGTATTCTATTGGAACCACCAACAATTTTGTTGGATTAAATACCATACATAGATTTATACTATTTTCCTGGGACTCCTAAGTGCACACTTCTTATACAGTACTGTCCAACGTCTTTTACTTCCAAATGTAAAACTTTGATTGTAAACCTTTACAATGTGAACTATGATTGTGTAACCGAACATTAACATATAATCAGATATTGCAAAACATGAATGACAATTTAACAGATGGGAATTGACCGTAAGGGGTTATACCTTGTAACATTCATAAGCGACCAATACAGTGTACCTCAAACTGTTGGAAAACATATGAGATTTTACACTTGACTTGCCAGGATGTCAAACGTACTTGCCCCGGGTTACCCGATAACCTAGTTGATAAACAGCTAACATACCGTAATACAGAAAACACAGTATATATACTAAAATATCTCTTAGTTTGCGTTATTGATGCTATACACGCTTTGTTTGGTGTGCTGAAAATACTACCTCCCATTATGTAAATTAACATTTTAAACATGTACAGATACCATAACAGAACCGTCTTCCACTGCTCTCAACTAGCGTCCGGACTCCTAATGATCTATTTAACTCCATAAACCTAAAATATATATTGTTATCATAAAGTAAAACCATATAAGATCTTTGCCGCTCCACTAGTTAAATGTTAAAATGTTGAATCAATATGGATGTTACCATATCCATATTATTAAAATGAAGTTATTATTATTTTAATTTTAAATAAACGACTGAAATGCAAAATGTATATCGATCATCTAACATTGTCATATTAAGTTTCTCCCTTAGTAAACGACGTAGATAGAATACAACAAAGAAGGAGGCATACGGTACGGTTCTCGCTCGTAGCCAAAGTTAGACATACAGTACGTAAGGGACATACAACAGGAGCAAGGTTCACATTCATAGACGATGTAAGGGGCACACAGATCAAGTCCCGACGGCGTTCTCTCTGGAAAGGATTACAACGCCCTATATCTAACAGTTATCAGAGGTTTCTGTTCCCATTGTTCATATTTGGTTGTACAATTTAATTCATTCGTAAGTTCATTCGAATTTATCTGCTAGGTGATTAATAGTGTCGGCGTCTTAATTGATTTTTACCCCCATCTCACTATAAACACCCCCCTGTGTATTTCTTTATGATATTTTGATATGAAACTGGAAACCGTATCGTTCAACGTAATGAAGATCTAATCAGTGAATTGTGACATTGACAGCACGTGGATTTAGTAACCTATATTATTAAATATGAATCATTCAATGCGTTTTCAATAATGTTTGGTTTTCAAAAGAAAGCAGCGGAAGCAAATCGTAGATGTGTTCCATTGTTTTGAGATTTTGCTCCAATGTTTCATGACCACAGGGCTAAATCAGGTAGAACATTATAACTTCATGCCGAAACCAGGAAGAAATAAAAACTATAACCTCAAGGCCAAAGCCTGCAGTAAAGTATGTTATAATTATGTTATAGTGTACTACTGTATATACACACTAGCAGCGAAGGCCAGAAATGACCTATATACGATAATTGAAAGAAAAAAAAAGTATGATTTTTGATTGTAATGCAAATTATTTTATGCATTCAAATAATACTAAGATTAATTGAACGCTCGAAAGTTATACCAGATGGTAGATGGTACGTTTAATGTACAAATATCATGACTGTTCCATATCAATATTTGAAGATCACGGTACAAATATTTCAATTACTTTAACTGTTTATACGAGCCACTTAACTAAGTTAGCATACTAAAGTAAAAGTGGTTTATGTCTAAACAGCTTGCCAATGAAATCTGAATTAAACAAATATTTCGTTATAGGATTTTATAGCTTAAAGTTTCGCCAGCTTGACGTTCTAATTTGCTATTGGCACAATATCTATTTTCTGAGCTGTAATTCTATTCCCGGCTCTACAATACACAGCACTGTGCGCTTTCAGTGCGTTATGCCTATGTTATTCCATGTTTCATTAATTAGTATCTCTATATTTAGCGTTTAAAATAATAAAGATATACGTTTTTATTATGGTGCAAATTGTAACGAGGGAGAGAACATGTTTGAAAAGGATGTGTTAGGCCAATGGGTATGAAACATATTCGAAGCTTGTTTGTATTTTCTAAGATAATGTACAAATATCCGGCGGCGAAACCTATGAAAACATGACAAATGGCCAATGACCTAGGACCTATGAAAAATTTCGTTTCATTGCATATGTGGGGAACTTTTATTTACCTAATATTAGTACTATTAAAATGTTACTTTGCATCACAGGTTTTCTCCCAGAAGTGGTTTTCGGCACACATGCCTTGACCATACTTTCTAAACGGTTGGACAAATTGACCCATTAATTAACTCAAAGCATTGGACAGTCCTACAGTTGGGCGTACGTACTTGTTCAGTATAAATGATGACCACCAAATCATATAGCCATTTATAATTCGACTCGTATTGCCGGAAGCTCCTCTTTGATGTCAACGTAAGACAGAAACAGACACCTCTAGAAGGTGCGCACAACACTTCTGAACTTTGACCTGACCGGCTCAAGGATAGCTTCATCAGCACGTGACAAGGTGCAGACCCGAAACTCTGATATCATTATTCATTCCTTTTTATCGCTTATGTCCTTGCTCATCCCTGTTGACCAATTTACTATCATTAATCAAAGTCTCCCACCTGGCGAATCTAGTAATCACAATAGGAACAACGACTGTATAGAATAAGATTGTATGTGAAAGGATCCAGTATTAACCCTAAACCTACTTGTTATTCCATATTTGCTTTAAAGCTGTTGTCCCTTATACGGGAATTTGACATATAAAACATGTTTCACTCTGTCAAATTTCATTTAAGTCAATATTGCCAGCAAATTACATAAAAAAGATTACATAAGTTAGACTACATGCATAATTATGCTAGTCTCAATGAAATTGCTGACTGTGCGGTTTTTACACTATTCCCGATCTATAGCACTTTAGCCGACGCTGCTTGTATCCTATTGATTTTTTCGTGTTACACTGTGTAGGAGGCTTGTGAGTATCGATAGCGTTAAAATCACTCAATATAGTAATGATATGCTCTCTGCCGTTAGTAGGCATATTTTATCCTAACGTTTTGTTTACACGAAAAGTAAGACGACTCGAACGCCTCTGTGAAATTCCACACCTACAGTCTGTTTTGTCAACATACAAGTTATTTTTCAGCTCTATCAGATAACAACCGATACTGCTATTCAAAAGAAGCGTCCGACGATGCGTTTAATGCGCAGGAAAATATACATATTGAATGGCTGTTTTCAGGGAGACACCCCATAAAAATACTATGCTGAGGTCAGGACCCTGTATGAAGGAATTTTGGCATCTCCACTTATCTTTAAACATGAACAGAGATCCCAGGTCCTTTAACTACCTTAATGACTGACTAAATAATACAGGCATTATATGGAGAGAAAATATGGGCTGCATACGATAACATGTTGAACATCAGATTTAAAAGGAGATAAAAAATCACAGCCTAATTTATATCGAATAACAAACATTTAAGAATGAACAAAGATGTAGTAAGATTATCGTAAGAATTGTTACGTCCCGCAAACAACTAAAGCCCCCGAGACCTGTCATGCTCCATTTTATCATGTTATTGTTACTGTGAGGTTATGAAGCGGGAGAGAAACTCCCGAGACAAGCTTATACCAATGCCTCTTTAACGGGTCATATCAGTCTGCTATGTAACTAAAAAATGAAAACATCAGCACATCACTAAAACTTGACAAAAGGACGAAACCTTTATGTATGAAGAAGTGAGAGTGGACGGCTACTAATATGTTTACAGGTGATAAGCTACTCGGAGTTAAATGTCCTATCCACTGCTTATCTATATAATTTGAACATACATCCATAAATTTACATGATATCGTAGCCGTATGTAAATTGTAGAGTAACACTTTCAAATGCTTGCGAGCGATACATAATGTCCCTACAACATTAATATAGCATGTTCGCTGAGGCATGCATTTCATTGATGCTTTGATATTCGTTGAAGCTTTGAAATTTTTGATCAATTTAAAGTGAACTTGACATGATGACGTAATAAAGTGTACAATACACGATAGCTATTGTTTTAAAACTATCGTTTATATCAAAAGTGGTGTGTTAAAGTTTGTCTCAGCTGTAGTATGTGGATATACCACTAACATGTGTCACATGTGATGACAGTGACCTCAACATATACCTGGTTACATACCTAGTCAAACCTGTTTAACAAGGTGTTCCATTTACCTGTACGATACTGATATATCTACGCGAACGCGCCAAACTTTATACATACACATTATTATTTTTATAGAAACTTCTACTAGTATTAATATTAAATAACATCAGATGGTTTAATTTTAACATTTAACACAATGAGACGAATGCCTCCTCTGGGAAGATTTGACGTGAACGTGTTTTCGTGTCAGTTTATATTTACCACAACTAGGTATTTGTATGATTTGACGTGAACGTGTGTTCGTGTCAGTTTGTATTTACCACAATTAGGTATTTGTATGACATTCGATTGAATTAAAGTTTGATAATATAATCCTGCTATATTTCTTACAGCTAGTGTGTATAGAAATGAATAAGATATATCCTGGTTCATAAAAACATACAATGTTGGTGGGTTAATTTACGCTTACTGGTTTCATTTCATAATCAATAACCCATTAATACTGTAATGTGTTCATAGGAGTGAGCGGTGCATGCTTACAAGTAATCATATGAATATGAATTGAACCAAAATAATTAAAAAATGTAACAAATATGGGTGGACTAGCACAATAAACGTAACACACACTGTTAATCTACGGTCACACTCCGGTTTTGCTATATCAACATAAAACAGCATTTTATAATACATAGTCAACTTCTGTCTGAAAAAATATATCTGATTGGTTGAAATAAGCTAGCATTTTTTCTAAAAATAATATTGCACATACTGTTAACATGCTATATCTGCTTTGTATTTATATCTGCCACTCCGTTATCTCTGAAAGTATCCCCTTGTTAAGCGATGAAGTTGTATTTCCCCAGAGGAGCCTCGTTACGTCCGCCTAAGACTTATATGTATAATCAATAAATAACGAGATGGTAAACATGAACAGAAATTAAACGTTAGACTGGCCTTAAGACCACGAATCGTGTTGTTTTATCGATACACTGCGGTTTATTGGCCAGACAGATAGCATGATATTGCCCCCGTAAACTCAATGGTATAGGTATGCTGGTCATCTCGTTTCGCAACTGTTTCCTTTTATGTACATTTATATAAGAATAATTCTTGGTTTTGAAATGTTATACTTATCAATGGCATCCTGTAGTTGTTTTAATGATTCACGAAAAACGATTATTAACAAATCATGACATTTATGTGATAGTTTAATTGTGAAGCTACCACGGCCGTTACACCTAACAGGACAGATCGTGTATCGATCCGGCTGCTGCAATTACAGGCGATAAAAAGCGCTGATGTCTGGGTCGTATCGGGATACATATAATGCTGCAATGCAGATTCCTGTGCCGGACTACTAAACCTTGAAAGCTTCAGGTCGTGTGAGCTTTCATTTCGGAAGCCTTTTGGTTGTTACATCATATTAGATTGATATCATAATTGTACACAGTTGCTTTCACATATGAAACAAGTAGGTTCCGGGAAACGATACCTAATGCAGATACATAAACAGAACGGATGACATCTCAATCTGCTATCATCTTCCGAAAAGAGAAACAATATGGCGCAGACATTTTATTTTCTCAAGTTAACGAGTGCAGAACTAGCTTCGCAGACAATAATTTGCGAGACTGAAGTAAGGTATTGGCACCTCGAACACCAGTGGTGATGAAACAGAAGTGTTTGTACCGAATCCCATATTACAACACATCCTATATAAACCTTAACAGCAGGAACGCAATTATATTCCCGTTACTGATGGAAGACAGACACACCACCAGTTATAAAATAAGTCTTTAACGATTATTTAAAACGTGTGACAGTGCCATTGTAATGTTCAGAAGGGACAAGTAACTCATTGTTTTCTAGAAATTCTCGACATCTTCAAATAATACTTTGTACTTTAGACGTCTCTGTCTTTTTGTGCTAGTGAAGTGAACTGTATGAATAGTTAGGTTGTATGCAAAGGATAACGTATGACTTTTTAAAACGAAATGAACGAACAATTCATTATTTCTCAACCTGATATAGAGGCTCCAAACGGGTATGGCTTGTTATCACCTTGATCTAACTCGTTAATTTTCAAATTGTATAAAAACACACGAGGTTTACCGAATTGTATATATACCACATCGCATGCTATTACAATGATAAGCTCCCATCACGAATAAGGCGATATATTTCTTCCAGAATGTATAGACGAAACTTATGATTCCGACTGGGAAGAAATGTGTAATCATGACGTCACAGCACAACTTCTATCGATGCATGACGTTTCAAAGCATTATGACATTTTCTGACCAAAGACAAACGTGGCTAGCCTGAATACCTTACGCTATCAATATATCTAGTTCCCCCAATATTGTTTATTACACGTGTAGGGAGAGGTGAAACACATATGCTAGAAATAGTTACACAACTCACACCGGATCTTTGTGCACGGTAGGTAAACACTGTACTCGGCGACACAGGTATTGCTTTACTAAGCCCACCCCAATACAACCCACAAGTTGTGTGTATGTCAAAGAATTACAGGTGTGATGACTGAGAAGATTAGAGTAATAGCTCATAAGAACTGTATCGACAAAGGGACTCCTACACTTTTAAACCCAATCACACTGAGAAAGGATGAAACATCGCCCACATTTAGATAAGACTTTCGAAAGAAAAGATTGTGTTAATTTGTTATTAATTATCATTGAATTGAAGTCTAGTTTAGTACAATTTGTACGGTGTTTATACTTTCTAGTGCAACATTGATTTCGCCAGGGTATCCCAAGCTTTCATATATTAAGATGTTCCAGTACCTTTTGGTATGCGTGAGCGCCCGCCATTAAATTATTACCACTACGCTATCATTAGGTTGACATACATGGTAAACATTGACATTACAGTAAGTGCAATACGTTATATTATATATGTATAGACATTTTTTAATTTATAAAACATATACTTAATATATGTGTGCCAACATGTGATTTTGTCATTTATTATATAATAATAATTGACAATAAATAATTTGCCCAATCGTTGTATTGAATTTCAGGTGTTAAATGATACATGATGTATATTAAGAACACATATTGATCTTCCTAATACACAGAAATACAAGTATGAATTATGTAGCTATTGACATATTCGACTGTGACTTTTGAAAGATGGACTAAAAAGTAAAAAAAAAAGTAAAGTCTTATAAGGGTTTTATGTATCAATTCCTTTATAAACCATGAGTATATGATTAATATTTTAACTAAACTGATGTAACACTGTATTTAGATTCCTAAACTATTCACCGTGTATTTAGTCAGAGTCAGGGCCGTTATCCTTTATTAAGGCACAGGTCATGGGTGTTTAACTGAGAGTGCAATGTTAAATCAATCCCAGGCGATTAGCAGCTCCCACAGCGCTAAACTAAGGTATCAATATATTAAGCCATTACGTTACACAAGCCGACACACTTATATATATCACGTAAAGTTAAAGACTGATCAATGTTAAAATCTTATTCAAAAACCTACTCTTTCGATAGCTCTGTGCCAATTATATCATTAAATTATTTTACTAGTCAAACAATAGAACGGCCAGGAGTCTATTCCCTCGTGTGTATATACTGGCTACGGTATAACTGAATGTGGCTATACATAGAATACATGTTTAATTGAAAGTAAAATTTCTTCCCGCTCAAATATGAACAATAGTACACAAAATATAAAGCATTTGTTTCAAAGTTACTTAAATGCATTCTATCGTCAAATCTCTAATCGTGCTAGATATATTCAAAGAAATCAACGTTTAACATGTGTTTCGACGCGCCGTTATTGATTACTGAGTTGACACCAAAGGTTAACCGTTACCAGTGGTCCGTGTATGTCACAGCATATAATCAGCCCTATATTGAATTAATCACAGTTAATGGGGTCATTAGATGACAGGTAGGTCTATTTACTGTTAAAAAACATGTCTGATTGAATACTGATTTGTTCTGACTATTGAATTGTAATCGTTTTCAGAATCAAGTGTATGGATACATTTCCGCAGTCGTAATCAAATTATAATATCGTTGTGCATATACATAAATGAATGTAAAGTGAATTTAAAAAAAAAATCAGTCTCCTGTTTAGTTTTTCTTAAATAATATCATATAATCGTAACGTCATAGATCCTTCATCTTTACATTAGTTCTTTACTACCGACAACTATATTTTGTAATCAAAATCAGAAATCAAAGCGAAAGTAGATAGGCTGAACTGATACACCGACTTCACACATATCGTTATAGGATGCACTGGAATATTTGTGAATATCAAATGCTTAAAATAATGACATGCACTACTTACTGTCTCTGCATATCAGACATCTGCTCCTGTAGACTGCTGTTCTTGATTTCTAGATTGGCTTTTTCTCGTGTTAGGTCATCTATTAACTTCCTTGCTTCAGCTAACTCGGTCTCGTACATTTGTTTCACCTGACTCGTTTCCTTTCCCCATTTCGATTTTAAATGTTCTAATTCTGATCCTAGTTTACGGTTTTGGGCTTCAAGGAACCTCACTTTTTCTATATAGCTAGCGAACCTTTCGTTCAAATCTTGCATGTCTTTCTTCTCCCTCTCACGATTAACCTTCATTTCGGTGACACCTGTGTTTGTGCGTTGTTCATATCCACCGGACGGCAATCCACCCATGTGTTTGTTGCCGTACCCGTATTCCACCGTACGGGTGATGACGGTGCCGGAATCCCCGCCCATACCCGACGTCCTCAGTCCGGGGAGCCCAGGGGTTCGACCCAAAACTGTGTTCCGTGGGGAGATGGTGGACTTGAAAGTGCTGATATTTTTGTCCGCAGCATCATCATAGTTGGCGGAGGAGGAAGACGTTATCACCGTCCTCTTCTCGGTAACAGTTTCGCGTGACTTTGACATCTTGCCTTGTCAGAAAGCCTGCAGAGAAAATTTATATAATTATATATTTTACCAAAAAAACTATTAAAATATAACTGCTCATAATATTTTAGAGCAATGTAAATTAACAAAACATTGCATGTATGAACATAAAAGTTATTTGAAAGAAACAGAACAGATATTCATCTCTTATCAAACGAAGTACAAATAATGTCACACCTGTAAAAGAGACAACTGTTGTCTAACATACATTTCACTAAACAATTTGAATTCATCATGTCCTTTCATAAAGCAATAAACCATGGAATGCACCAGGCGTGGGCGATAAAATATACACTAAGATGTGTAAACGTTTTAAACTAAAGGAAAAGTGTAGAGGCGTGCTGTCAATCCTATTCAATAATATGAATGAGTACTGACTCTGCAAAGTTATAGCGCATAATAAACCGTCAAACCTACATCTATAATGTTTTAAATCAAAAGACCATTTACACCAGTATTTCTGTTTATGAATGAAAGTGAACCGTACATGATTTACATTTAAATACAAAATACTTGTCAGATGATTAAACAAGCAACAATTACTATTATGTCAGAGCAGATAAGTACACAATTAAGTAAAAGATCACCAATCACACAGCGAACAGCTTCTAATGTAGATCTTAAATCACCTGTAAATATATTTTCCAAAGGAAATATGAAACGTGACAATTTTATCACAGGTACTACAACACTAGTATTTGCAGACGATGGAAATCGGCAGCGTAAGTTTAGCACTGCACGCTACTATACACCGACAAAACCAGCTGTGATAGTCCACGGCGTCCTAGCACACAAACACTGCCTGTATATATATATATTCAGAAGCTCCTCATTCCCAAATTTAGCAAGACGCCAAATATGAACTTACGCTGCCAAGCTTTCAGTTCGAGGATCGAAATAGAATGACCGTACCACCTGAATCCTCCCCAATATATATTATGCTGGATACAGAGAGTAATTTATCAAATGTATCAGGATTGGTTGTAAATATCACGTGATTCACACTCCAAACCCGCAAAACATCACATCAAACGGTGAAGCCAGAGCTTATTCAGCTGTAGGATTATAGTACTGTAATTAATTACCGAACAGGTCAGCACATAACTCTCCGGGGCCTCCTGAATCCCTGGCAAACTCCCACCCTCGTAGATATACACTCACTGTCGTCTGTCTGTCAGTAAGGTGTACTACTCACCACTTGTGAGCAGACGACACGGTAGTATGCACACAACAACATTACTACACTGTCGCTTATGTTGCGGTTGTCTGCATTTGGAATGTCACAAGCGACCATTCATGCCATTGATCAGAGGGTTTAATCATACACATACTTTCACCGTAGTGACCAACTCCCTGGCCCGCGGACTCAATGGGAGGGACAAACGGTGTATATTCTAGTTACTTTTGTGTTGGTCATTTCTGTCGACAATAATCGCATATTCACACTTAAGTGTTTAACCTGTTGTAAACAGTTTGTGTGAGTCAGCCATGACCTTATTTGGAGTGCTAGACTTTCTATGTGCACTATTTGAAATATGGAGATTTCACAAATGCAAATATCTGTGTTTACGTGTTTGGACGTACTTGGTTCTCACGCGTTAAAGTTCTTCGTCACATGTTTATGTTGATAGGTGATACATATTTTAGTTGTCTTCTGTTCGGTGTAACCGGTCAAGTGTTTGATGTACTCAAAGTTGGATTGCCTATAATCGATTACAGTACAAAATACGTGCATAAGGGTTTTCATTAAACCATTTGTTTGGGCAAAACGTTTACAATTTACAAGCTATTGTTAAAAACGGGATTAGTTCATATTAAAACCGTATTAGAAGAGTCAATGACTCCAACTTTGATATACTGATTTATTTGTACTCTATTAAAGATGCAATTGATTTCTGCATGAGGTTATCTTCGCTAGCGAACACTAATGCTAAAAATGTGAAAAAAGGAGAGATGTAAAATAGCAAAAGAGTTTTTGTTCTTTTGAATATTTTTTATAAATATTTGCATCCGGTTTTATATCTTCATATTTGCTCATTGAAACGTTTCTAATACTTGCTGCACATAACAGAAAGTCTGCTTTTGACATCACACACAAACAATACATTGCACTTCCATGGAATAATTCTTATACTAAATACGCTATTCTTTCACATAATGACTGAACACTAAATGGCAGTATCAGTGTTAAAAGTATCGCTTAACAAGAAGAAAATGCATACCACGAACTCTTCACCATCATCCAGTTGATGATTAATACATTTCAAGTTACACTCTTCCATTTAAGCGTATATTGATGTTTACAGAGATCGCAATGAATAAGAGGAATTCCATTTGTAATGTGCTCTGAAGTGCACGTTGTATTGCAGATATGATCAAGGATTATATAACTGCCATACCAAAAACCGGGAATTCGCCGACAGTGTTTGCAGATTACTCAGACCATTAATTCTACAGATACGACGTTGCCTCTTATATTCCGACTGTGGAGCAATAGACTATAAGTTTGTAGTCAGATATCAATAATGCTGTGCAACCGTTGTTGAATGACAAGACATGTCTCGAGCTAGTAAATTAACTTAATAAAGTATCTCGCTATAATTGCCAACATTAAATCAATTCCTCACTGCTTTCCTATCAATAAATATATATTACAGCAGAAAGTATTGTCATTAAACACGCTGACGAACACAACAAAACGATATAATGCACAGCATTAACTAACAATATACAACTCTTTACTGAACCATAAATCATGTTGGAATTAAAACAAAATACCTTAATTGTTCACAACTATAACACCCCTTTTAAAAATTGTTATTAAATGCGTCGCGATGGACACATTTTTGAAGTGCCTTTGATCGTTTAGGACCGACATGGTTCCCTCTGTAGAATCAAGGGTGGTTCTTTGCCTCTGCTTAAGGAACGTTGGCGGAACCAAAATTGATTTGCTGACCATATTGTTACACTTGGGATATCTATCTGGTCTGTTCTAATGTCACGACCTTGACATAAGACGACAGGTTATTTGTCACATCAAAGCGTGTTACTACTTATTTCTAAAAAAAAAGAAAAATGATGTTTTAATGCTTAATTTGATTTAATTAAAATTTACCCGGGATCGGTTAGATGATTGGAATATCAGAAACAATAATTGAAATCATTATACACTCGACATCATGTTGTCGCATAAAACGCTTTTCATTCCAAAGCATCTGCTTGGTTTCGCATCAGGTATTTTGGAACGGTCATGCTAGCTTTCAGTTTATTTGTAACAGACCCAAGATCCGATTTTGTACATATGTGTTGACGCTGTGATATATATGGTTTGGAACCATTTTTGCTTCATGGTTCTACTATTCTTAGAACAATTCACTATCAAACATCAAAAGAACGCGTATAAATGTTCAAATAACAGAGCAATACGTATCTATACTATCCAAGTGTGTCCACATTTCAAAAATCAATTGACATTTCTTACTATTAATAATGTTTAAAAACCTATAACAAGGTAGAAACTGACATTTCACTGGTAGAAATAAAATAATGATGGCCGTAACACATCGGTAACGTATTGTGAAATAGTGAAACCTGGATTCATTCTGTATTGGTCTCGAAGGCATGACCCATGAAACGATCCTGACGCTCAGAACAGTCTCTCGATTAGCGAATCAGTGGCGTCATGTGAATTCCAAAAGTAGAGAAGGCGATATATTATAACTGTGATGTTTAGAAATAAAAAAAAATAATAAAAAATCGAAACATTGAATAAAATCACATTTACATATTTCCTTAATGGACCGATTGCCTTTGTTTAATCAACATCATAGCGCCCTCATTTTATTTCGGTGCAATAACGGGGATGAGCGATAAGTGCTGAATACTGGACAAAGTTCTTAAAGATTATATATATGTGGCCATTATTGATATTTTTAGTGATTCGTCACAAAATCAATCTGTAAATTGTAGCCCCTATCTATCTTTATTTTCTTTGATTTTCATTCTATAACTATTCAGAAATTTCCTAGATTTTTTTTCCGCTTTAGAGCATTTTGATACATATCAGTGTAAAATTTCAGAAATAGAAATGAAAATGTTAATCACATCCATATTCAAACACAAAATGGTATATAATACGATAATACAATCGAAAACAAGGTTGACCAATCGGTTAAAGACTATAAACGGTAGTGGTCCAGGCTTGAATTCCAGAAGTATTGAATTCCACAAAGACGAACGCACGCCTCCACGAAAGGAAGAATAATATATGCATTACTACCTCTTCTATTTTATAAAGTTTTTTTATCATTGTGTGCAGCAGTTGTGTGATATTACTTTCTATGATATTGCTATTACGAACAATATATTCAGCGCAGTGGAGAGAATAGTTTTATAACCAGACAAGAGTTGTTAGCAGGGGAACATAAAATCAATGGATGAGTGTATCAGACTTCTGTGGCTGTCATTCGGTTTTACAGATAATTCCGGGAACATTCCCAAGATGATACAACGCCAAAACTTTCTGAGTGCGTTGCCATGAAATAATGTATGAGGTGTGGAGTTTTATTAAAAGAATGTTTCCGGCGTCAGGAAGTGAAGGACAAGGGGACATATATAGCCACCATTTTCACATTACTTGATTTCACGTCGACCCCTTGTTGTCCGCCCTTGCACCAGAAACGCTGTATTATAAAGTGTAATATATTACAACAGAATCGACTACATTACTTTCTAAATCATACTACATAACCCATTTACTACTTACACCGACAATGATGATTACGCTAGGTACAACTTTGAATCACTTAGTATAGATTTATATTATCAGATTGAACATTATCATTATGGAATCACAAAACAATGCAAAACATCGACCAACTGAAATCGATAAAGCTATATCAGAAGAGAGAATTTTAGATCCACAACAATGAAATGTTTTTCGCAATACTGGAAACTGAACTGATCCTGCTGTTACGTTCGAAAATCTCTTACAACTTAGGTTTACATTCTACACCTTTGATAGTGGTCTTATAGAGAGAAAAGAGGCGTTACTGGTACGGCGCGGTAGCGTGTGGTGTGTTTTTGCCTGTTGTTATTCTTTTAGAGTTAAGATGTATACCAAATTAGGTAACTAACATCACAAAGTCGAAATTTTTCGTCACATTGCCTTGTTCAACAATGACATCAAGAGTGATGAATCAAAGCACTGATCAAGTGAAAAATAATGATATGAAACGTATAAAACCATGATAAAGAAAAGCTAATAAAATCAAACAAAGCAATGACAAACGGAAAACATAGCAAGGAATGAGGACCATGATATTGTGAAACAATGAAAATATACAAAACAGTTTTATAGAAAATTAATTTGGCACTTAAAGGATAAAGTGAATACAAAAACGCATGGACACTTTGCGAGACATGATTTGGTTACGTCATTAAAGTTAACCTTATGTAAAATCACAGTTGGTTTGATTTTTATAACAATACCTTCAGATTGCTATCTCCCTTGTACTTCGGAGCAGCTACAAAGCAATCAAAGTACTGAAGAACTGAATAGGGTCGGCAGTAATATGTAGTATAATGCAACTAATACTTAGGACTGTTAACAATTTGCTGAATATTCAAACAATGGATGCCCACATTGATGTTTCAGTGGGCAATAACGGATAGTCTTGGGTTAGGTCATTTGTAAAAAAGTGTTTCTTGTGGGATCAATCAGTCACTGAAAAGAAAAATGAACAGGTGTAGTAAAAACAGGACAAAATATAGTATTTATTTTAATTATTATAGAAATAATGCAGCTGTTATTTTGTCAAATAGCATCCTGGTACATCATCGCTAATATATGGGTTTTATAAGCAGTCAATAAAAAACAAAAACAAAAAACAATATGATATACAAGTCTGAACTATATCTGATAAACAACTTACTACAATGACCTAAGTACTAACTAAACAATAGGTGAAAACTACTATCAATGTAGCAAACACTAATAGATATCCGCGTATGACAAAACTACAAACATGTTATTGCAATAAATGTAGTCAAAACATGTGTTAACGTCTAAGAACATTCCCTGTAAAGGGTTCCAGAGGACCGGTCATTTTGTGATGGCACATGAATACATTGGCTTTAGAGTTTGATACAGAGTGGTCATCTCAGTGCAACCTATTTCCTGTGGCTACTTTGTTGAGACAGAGAAAATGTCAATCCTGTCGTAACACACTTCAGACCCGTCAAATTGATCAATATCTGCCGGCACTGGCCTGGTAGTGTGTCGTTTTGATATTCGCAGACCTCCATCACTCAGGATTAATCATACTTACAGCAATAGTTACAACCTCTAGACTTACGCTGCACATCTTTGAAGGGTTTTAAGGTGCATCTCATTCAAAAGTCGTCACACATTTTTTTAACGAGGAAATTATTTTTTGTAGTATTGAATAAGTATTCCTCTTTTGATTTTTTTGTAATTAACTTTCATTTTCATATTACCATTAGAGTAATGGATACACAGTGCTGAAATCACTTGCTTTGAACTTTATAGGTGATAATGCACTTAGCACGTCATGAATTCATGCTATGTCGCTTTCGTCTGAATACCATTCCTGGTTCAGATTGACGTGTTATGAAATAGGTAAAAGAAT
Source organism: Mizuhopecten yessoensis (assembly GCF_002113885.1). NCBI lineage: Eukaryota > Metazoa > Mollusca > Bivalvia > Pectinida > Pectinidae > Mizuhopecten > Mizuhopecten yessoensis. The sequence goes on from NW_018404966.1 coordinate 209,757, forward strand.
TCTATTTCCTTTGTTCTCTATATCTCCATTGTGTCATTCATAAATTGTTTAACTTTTAAAACTATTCCTCTATTTTTGTGACAAAATATATTTGATCAATAGGAAGGGTAACTAAATGGTAAATATTGTTGATGAAACTTGATAAAAGAGGTTCATATATGTATGATGTTTTTTTTTTTTTTATCAAGATGACTGGTTGTGTTACCTGCCATACAGTTCATTATAATGAACAAGCATGCAATTTGATGACATGACAGCTACTTTGAGACATTTCCGTAATATATTTGGTAAGGTCGAAACCAGCAATCAAAAATTGACACAAAAATAAAACGAAAGATATCATACATCTAAAGAGAAAAATGTGTCCCAAAAAGACATGTATTCACCCGAACACAATGAATGCCGAAAGGTTAGCATGTCTATACAACATAATAAAGCACCTATTAAATGCACCTTCAATTATTTGTAGACACAGATATTTCTTTCTTTGGAATCAGGTAATGAAGACGACCTGGTGATATTTTCAGACATCCATTAATGTTGATGTTTTTGTGTGTGTTATATATGAGAGGTGGCTTCTAACTGCGTTTTACAAATACAAAAAGGACTTGTTAAAAAACATCACAAGACACTATAAATCAAATTAGACATATTTCAAAGCAAAAAAAAAGCTGAAACCAGCCATCATGACATAGCAACAGTCTGCATGATGCAATAAATTCTAATAAAACATTGAAATTATGTCACAGTTTTTCACCTGGCGAGATAACATTAAATGTCCAGGTCAGACTGCTTAATACTTTGCAAATATTGAACGAAATACTTTTTTATATCAAAACCAAGTCTTTGTCTAGACAGCGACATGTCGTTCGAGGTAAAGCCACGGTTTTTATTAAAATGTTTGTGATTCTCATCAATAATCTGTTAATGATTGAACGAGCATTTAAATGCCTGCGTCCGCAATTGAATAAATAAATAATTTAGTTTTAACACACGTCAATTTTCAAGTGGTTTCTTGCTCGTGTGTGATCCGTTAGTGTGCATAACATGTTTGTGGATTTAAACGCAGAATCATTGTAAAAAGAACATAAAACTAGTTACTGTAATTTAGTATAGTACAAAACTTCCTCGTTTTTGTCATTTTATTGTTGTTTACTGCTGATTACAACTTTCGCACTAGTACATAGTAAATGAAGCTATTTGGACAGTCAATGTCTAAACAAATGGTGGTCGCATCGCATAACACGTATTGCTGTTGTGTCATAACACGTATTGCTGTTGTGTCATAACACGTATTGCTGTTGTGTCATAACACTATTGCTGTTGTGTCATAACACGTATTGCTGTTGTGTCATAACACGTATTGCTGTTGCTGACAAGCTAACATTATCCTACAGAGTGTCCATTTTCTTTGGTAAATTTAGATTTTAATAGACAGTTATACTTTCTGAAGTTATTTCACGCTCCTGATTTGTTGCCGTGGTTGATTTCATGGAACAGTGAAGTCAGTGTTGTCACAAATAGCTTGGTGACGTCACTAAAATGATCACCTGACCGATTGGTGTATCGTACTTTAAACAAACATTACATTCCCAATGCATTGCAATGAGAAGCTGCAGGACAAATGTAAATATACATCTTTTTGCAGGACTATTTATCAGGCGTGCTGCACGTTATGTAATATACTGAACGTGTCCTGTTACACAGTAACGAGTAAATGTAAATACTGTATAATAAAATCGTGTCATGTTCCATGAATAGTTTGTTGTTATGTGTTGTTATGTGTGTAATGACCCTGTTGTGTTGTTCTGTGTGTTATGACCCTGTTGTGTTGTTATGTGTGTTATGACCCTGTTGTGTTGTTATGTGTGTTATGACCCAGTTGTGTTGCTATGTGTGTTATGTGTTGTTATGTGTTATGTGTGTAATGACCCTGTTGTGTTCTGATGTGTTGTTATGTGTGTAATGACCCTGTTGTGTTGTTATGTGTTGTTATGTTTTGTTATGTGTGTAATGACCCTGTTGTGTTGTTATGTGTTGTTATGTGTGTTATGACCCTGTTGTGTTGTTATGTGTGTTATGACCATGTTGTGTTGTTATGTGTTGTTATGGGTTGTTATGTGTGAAATGACCATGTTGTGTTGTTATGTGTGTTATAACCCTGTTGTGTTGTTATGTGTGTTATGTGTTGTTATGTGTTGTTATGTGTTGTTATGTGTGTTATGACCCTGTTGTGTTGTTATGTGTTGTTATGTGTGTAATGACCCTGTTGTGTTGTTATGTGTGTAATGACCCTGTTGTGTTGTTATGTATGTTGTGACCCTGTTGTGTTGTTATGTGTTGTTATGTGTTGTTATGTGTGTCATGACCCTGTTGTGTTGTTATGTGTGTTATGACCCTGTTGTGTTGTTATGTGTGTTATGACCCTGTTTTGTTGTTATGTGTGTTATGACCCTGTTGTGTTGTTATGTGTGTTATGACCCTGTTGTGTTGTTATGTGTGTAATGACCCTGTTGTGTTGTTATGTGTGTAATGACCCTTTTGTGTTGTTATGTGTTGTTATGTGTGTAATGACCCTGTTGTGTTGTTATGTGTTGTTATGTGTTTTTATGTGTGTTATGACCCTGTTGTGTTGTTATGTGTTGTTATGTGTTGTTATGTGTGAAGTGACCCTATTGTGTTGTTATGTGTGTTATGACCCTGTTATGTTGTTATGTGTGTAATGACCCTGCTGTGTTGTTATGTGTGTAATGACCCTGTTGTGTTGTTATGTGTTGTTATGTGTTGTTATGTGTTGTTATATGTTGTTATGTGTGTTATGACCCTGTTGTGTTGTTATGTGTGTTATGTGTTGTTATGTCTTGTTATGTGTTGTTATGTGTTGTTATGTGTGTTATGACCCTGTTGTTTTGTTATGTGTATTATGACTCTGTTGTGTTGTTATGTGTGTTATGTGTTGTTATGTGTTGTTATGTGTTGTTATGTGTTGTTATGTGTTGTTATTTGTGTTATGACCCTGTTGTTTTGTTATGTGTATTATGACTCTGTTGTGTTGTTATGTGTGTTATGTGTTGTTATGTGTTGTTATGTGTTGTTATGTGTTGTTATNTTGTGTTGTTATGTGTGTAATGACCCTGTTGTGTTGTTATGTGTGTTATGGCCCTGTTGTGTTGTTACGTGTGTTATGACCCTGTTGTGTTGTTATGTGTGTTATGTGTTGTTGTGTTGTTATGTGTTATGTGTTGTTATGTGTGTTATGACCCTGTTGTGTTGTTATGTGTGTAATGACCCTGTTGTGTTGTTATGTGTGTTATGACCCTGTTGTGTTGTTATGTGTGTTATGACCTTGTTGTGTTGTTATGTGTGTAATGACCCTGTTGTGTTGTTATGTGTGTAATTACCCTGTTGTGTTGTTATGTGTGTTATGACCCTGTTGTGCTGTTATGTGTGTTATGACCCTGTTGTGTTGTTATGTGTGTTATGACCCTGTTGTGTTGTTCTGTGTCATGTTGTGTTATACGGTACGCTACGTGAAAACAGAAACAAAACTAAGCAAAACAAAAACAAACAAGTGAATACCGAACTTTTATCCGAACTCAGAATTGATAAATCGAGAGCAAAATATAACCACGGGAGAGATGACAGTTAATACCATTGAAACAGTACAAGAAAAAACGACTATGTGTGCCGAAAGGATAACCTTTTGCTGCGTTACCGACGACACCTGGCACGGTACTCTAGGCCAAATCTATGCAATGTCATGTCATTAAAAATAGAACATGGGAAGGGTCAACAAAACAACAACGAACATTAACGAACAAAATGAAAATCAATGACCTTCACATTACACAAAACGAAATAGCATATTTCCCCTATGAGACCATGATGTCGATTTGCCAAAATTCTTGACCAACTTCTCTAGATATAGCTTCTCTAGAAACCCTGAGTTGAAAGTCTGTCCGTCAGTAGTCACAATTTATCATGGAAAGCTTGTTATTCGGACAAGCTTTATAATAATAGAATCTTACATGGGTCTGTTCCGTGGACAGGTATATCTTAACCCGAGTGTAAGAGTTTGGCTGGTCAGAATCCTACACCTTTGGACATGAGGGAGTATTTTTTCTCTCATTCCTACTACCAGAATAAGCTCATAAACCGTAAAGTGCTATTGGACTGGCTACATTTTGAAAAAAAAAACTTTTCCCGTTAGCTTTTAAGACGACAACAGAGTTTGCGCAGAAAAAAAATATTTCATCTTTCTAACGTGTAAGGTAAATATTTCGTAAAAGGTTTTAATTTCATCACGTCGCCTCTTTCTGTATTGCGGCATCGGATTTTTTTTCTAAATTCGTGACGTCACATCAATGTTGGGCTATTGTCACGTCACAATGGGTTGTAAGAAATTTCCTCCATCCCTTTTTTACCCTTTACAGCTCTCGCTTACACACACGGAAATGAGAAGGATAGTTCATACCGGTTAAAGTTTGGATACACCTGTCCAGGGTAAGATAATACCAAATGGTCGTCCAAGTTGGTCATGTTGTAAGTGGAGATCGAGGAAAGAGGTTGATGTAGATGAATGTGTGGTGTCATTTCGCTCAAGTGTATGAAAGTTGTACAATAAATTATTGTGATGTACAGAGAGTTCATCGTTGATATGTCTAAAAGTAAAATTGAATAATAAGAATTTTCGGAACCTTACAACCATAATGAAACATTCTTTACTTATTAATTAGTTATTGATTTTAAATATATTTATGGGTTTTCAAAACAGAGAGAGGTAAAACTAAAATATAATGTCTCATTGGCCAATGTTTGTACTTTCATGATAGGGAAGACTGTTTATACTACGAAGTGTTTTGGGGTGTTCAAGTGCGGTACACAACTTATAAATATCTTATTGTGTATACATCTTTCATAATTCATGAGGAATTCGTAAATGACAAAGAATTAAGCGTTATTAAATCGCGCCGTCATGCAAAAACTCTTTTTATCAATGGAGTTATTTCCGGTATATTGTACATACTACCTGGTATGTGTCACATATGTGTACAGTGTTGCGTTGTAGTATTACTATCGTTATGAAAAAATGTAAGGAAGTTGAGATCTTTGCTTCATTGACTAAAAATGTTATGAGTGTAGATAACATGTATATTTGTTATAAAGTATTTAGGAAATAACATAAATAGTGTACGGATTATTTATTGATATAAATAGGGGTTACACAAGTGTGAGGTCACACAGGAGCACTGTAATCCTTACTACACATATGTCTGTAATAATGTGTCACCATTATACAAGACTGGTGTAGTATTCTGCTTTTCATATATTGTTTAAAATAATGTACACAGCATATCAGGTGACAGGTCGTTGACTGTTTGGGAAATTAGTTCATTCTTCAATGAGGGGAATTAAATGTGGTCAAACAAAACGAAGTTTGTAAATAAAGAGTTCATATCAGAGTATCATAAATAAAGATATATACAGTCGTTAGAAGCAAACAAAGCCGATTTAACTTTAAACCTGTAATGACAAGCAATGGCAGAGGATACTGATCAATATGGTTAGTCGTTAATTCAGTAAGTACCTATCACGATTAATTCTTTCACTCTGACTGGTGGTGAAATATTATGAAAGTTGTAAAAATGATGCTCGGGCGGTTATCTCAACTACATATGTAATATATGGTGAAATAGGTAAAGTAATATTGTTAATAGTTTAAGCCATAATTAACGGTGAATGAATAAAATAGCCGATACGATACAGAAAGAGGTCAAGCACATTGAACCGTTCTGTTCCCAAAGGACATCATATACGGCGGAGTTCCAGGGTCGGTCTCTCCAATAGTTTACATCCATATCGACCAAGTTACGTTAAAACCGTAAATGAAAAAAGCCGGTTTAATCATTTACATCTTGGGATATCACACTACGGGGAAATCATGCACACGATGCTTTTGCCAGCTTCTGAATAATGTATTTAGAATTCTTTCGGAAAACTTTCCTTTTCGATTTTCGAGTCAATATATCAAGTTTGTGTGAGTATATGTAATCCTGAATTCTGAGATTTCGATTCTATTGTATTGATCACATTTTAATATTAATGCGTAAAATTGTTTCACTGTTAAATCTATTAGATATAATCTAGTTATCATGAAACCCTGCTCGCTTTACTTCGTTTTGTTTCCCTGTGTCTTCTTAAACACTTGGCGGCTGTGTCGCTTTAACAGTTCGACATAACGATCCTCTGGCTGACGTTACAGGAAATGACGTTACACATTTATTTCAACTAAACTGGATAACACATAACGAGCACCACCTACATTCGCATGCTACCGTACATTGTAGTGCAGATATCGCTTCCGTATTTTGGGCGTGTAATTGGGGCAATGTCTTTCTATTTATTTGGCATCTCATCCTTTCAACAATTTCTTTTTGCTTTGGTGTCTCATCGGTTTATGATGAAGTCTTCCCTTTTGGGTCGGTGAAACATCGTTTCCTCATTATATCTTATCTGCTCTGTTCATCATGAAATCGTTTCTTTTGGTTTGGTGTCTCATCGGTTTATGATGAAATCTTCTCTTTTGTATTTGTGTCTCATCGGTCAATCAAGACATATCCTTTCGTTTTTGTGTCTAATACGTTTATCATGATGTATTTTCTTACGTTTGTGGTGTTGTCTCATCGATTATTTCCATATTTGGGTTGAATTCCTCGGGTTTTTTGTGTTGTTATGTGTGTTATGTGTTGTTATGTCTTTATTACTGTAGCCGACGCAGACAACGCCGAAAGGAAAGAGTAGGTTTATAAAAAAGAAACGCCCGACATCCCAATTATCGTCATGAGGGCAGGCAAACAATTCTGGTTCACTCGCAGGCCCCTAACAGATGATTAAAACTAAGTCCCCATTACTTCAGAGGCCCAACATACGTCGCCTTCCATGTGTATCTTATCGGTTGACAATGTTGCATGTTTCCTATATTTTCCATTTCAAGTTAGATATCACACGATTGTGGCTTCACATATGTAAAATGAAATACTTTTCTAGTCATTTACAAACTATCATATATCGTAAATAACTTGGATATTGATATTGTTAGCGATGATAAAGCAATATATTCGATTTGAATTGACCCGTTTATTATGATTTCGCAAACTACGTTCCCAAGATAAAGTATACAGTGCATATGCCTGTTAACGTATTGGGGGCTAGTCTATCAATCATATACATATTATATATATATGTTTACATAAAAGAGTTGGTGCGGTTAAAATATGGAATCTTCTAGAAAGATATATAACAACTGATGATTTGAAATTCTGTTTTGTTCATCCCTATGAATCCGACTACATCGGGAAGCACTTATCCGGGAAAAAAGTTGATGTTTTGATTTCCAAAATTTGTCTTGCGACTGTCGGAGTGCTGTGGTTTTATCGTACGCCTAATGCCGCAGCTACTGGCGGGTTGCGTCAGGATGCCAGCTCTTTGATACGCATATTTTGTCTACGAGGTGGACAGAACCCGTCACGTTTTTGAGGTCTGGATCTCATAACTGAATTTTAAATATACGATAATACAACATTTTGACAGCGGATGTCTAGGTTCTACCTTAGCAGATAAAACGACATGTTTGGTGCACGCTTCCGATACAAATCAGCCTGTACTTTGTATTAACCTGCAACACAACATCACGAAACAATTAACGAAATGAACATATGCGGAGCTCACAAGTCAGTGAGAACCCTAGCATCAAAAGGGTACTTTTGTGATTCATCTGAACCACAGAAAGAACTTCACTAGCACAAATGATTAAAAACCGTATTTTTCGTAATACATTTAATGTTTCAGTTTTTTTCCGATAAATCTTAATTTGAATACAATTCCGATGAACATATTACGGTTTCAGAAAATATTCCGGTTTCCCATTTCCCATTTTGCGCTGGTAAAAAATGTGCTGACTTCCTGCATTTTAGCTTAATTCCAAATACAACGGAAATTGTTTGTTGTTGCCAGCCCTGACTTCCGGTCCAGAAAACGTGAAGGTGACGTTGTCGCGTGATACACGTCCGTTAATTAAACAAAATACACAAATAACGAAAAGACATATTTGTTAATTCAAATAGTTATGATATCAGTTCCAGACAGCTTTGATCGTTTTAGAAAGTTTTGAATTTGGACTTTTTATATTATTTTTGGCATCTAATGATTTCATCGGACCAATTTGATATTGACTAAACGTGCCCTATACAAGCAGGAGTATACACCGGGGTGAACATCAGAGCATTGCAAAAAAGGTGTGGAAATTCCGGGGGGTGTAGATCAGGAAGAATGGATATTATGGGGCTGTGCAATGTAGGAAATTATATGGATATAGCCTCGATTACGAGCGAGGTTATTTTTGCATTTTACTGAACGATAACAAACTTTTAAAAGAAATTTAATTTCCTTTGATGTACCGTTACCTCATGAACTCCGAATGCGATGTTAAACTCCAGGCTCAAGGAAAACCTTCATGACAAGAATCCTTCAAAAGAAAAATAGCATTCTATTTACGTTGTGATTTAACAACTAAATAAAAGTTAACAGTNTTTTTTTTTTTTTTTTTTTTTTGTAATCTTCTATTACTTACTACTCAAATATTAAAAAAAAGTACTGCTAACATGTTTCTGCTGACCATTGCATTTCGTGTCGATTATTACAGATATTGAGCAGTTCTTTCAGATTGTAAGTGGGAGACATTCATCTTAATCACAATTGTCAGGTGAAACTTGGAGGGAGGGGCGTTGGAAACCACGTTCACTTATGTATTTCCCCTTCCATTACTCGGCCAGACTGTTCGGACACATGCTTTGCAATTATGACCTATAGACGGCAGACCGTTTGCTAGTTACTTTTTCACGTGGTTGAATCATCAGACAGGATATTGCGTGCTAACCGTTAAATTGCCTGTTTCGTTTTTTGGTTTATTCAAACAGGAAACCTCCAGCTGTCATTGAAATTGACATATGTTTCCGTCACCAGGATCACGGTAAGGCGTGCGTGTAGAAAAGTTCTCAAATAACAGAAAATTGTCATAATTCCATGATTGAGGGACGTATTGTCTTAGAGACAATTTTGGTAGCTAAAATGATATAATGTATACAACTATGTACTTAAGTAGATTTTTGTACGTATTGTTATAACAAAGAGGTGAGACAGGTGTCAAGACCGTAGGCCATGCAGGGATCTCCGACCGTTATATATATAAACCTTTTTTTAATAACAAAAATATATGTAAGGAATTTCCTGGAGCTGAATGGTCACATCCAGAACAAGGAAACAGCAGGCATTTTAAGTAACCTACCTAGCGTATCTTTAACAACACATGTGATATGAAGAGTGATCGCCCCTGAATAAATTAATAATGTAAATATGTTTATCAATTTCAAATGCCATAATATAATATAATCACAAGTAAAATAGTGCAAAAAAAAGAAAACAACAAAAAAACATATGGTGTAGTTTTATATTAATTTTTGCTATGATTCTCCTAACAATTGACCATCCCTTTTAGTTATTTTTCACCATATAAATTAGTTCTAAGGCATTTTGTGTGGTTATAAAACCCACGGGATCTGGTGAGTTATATTTAAGGAACTTATTGAAAATGAAATTCAGTAGACGAATAACATTCACAAATAAAGAATCCAGCAAGTTATTAGAAATAATCAATCAAAGCTGATTTTGGTGAGTATCATTTACGTGGTTGAGAACTATGGTTTAGAGGTTCTTGACCAATAAGATATTGACATCCCTGTCCATTGTGGTCAACTGCTGTTGTTTACTAGGACGCTTAAGATTATAATTAGTTGCTGTGCATGAAGGCGTGCATTAACAAACAGTCGTTCGTTAACCTATTACTTATCCAAAGTGATACTAGTTACGGTTACCGAAAGGCATGGCTACAACCAATACGGTTGCTGACATTTCTGAATCACGCCAAACAAGAATGACCGGCGGCTTTCTTTTTATGTAAATTATAAATAATGAATAAGAGGTTGTATCATTATTGGCAAATTTCACACATTTCGTGTTGAACCCGTATTGGTCGTGGTATGTATCTATTTATTACCGTATTAGTCATACCTTTAGTTTGCGGTATTTCTGCATTAAAAACCCAATACACTACTATTACATAGACGTAACTGAGGTCTCTCCTTGTTGTTAGTGCACGTTAACTTGCCATAGCGTGTATGTAAGTGTAGACATTATTCAGTTTCTTCCTCACGGGCTTTTGATCATGACTATTCAGCACTGGAGAACATACCTTATATTGGAGTGGTGCTCATCCCCTTAAGCCCACTCCATCATTCTAGGTTTGTTCGTGAAACAAACGGCAACCATCCTTCTATCATGATTAACAGTCTTTGTTACAAAACAATAATAACCTGTAAAAGGTGAAGACAAAAAGGCCTTTCATGAAATAATGATACCTTTTCAATAGGAACTGTTTTTCTTTATATTCCAACTGAGTTTGTTTAAAAGAATGTCGCTGGTACACATTTAAAAATCTTGTCTTGAATTACTAGTCATTTAAACAACCTAACAAGGATGCATCTCACCCATAAACTGGCTTTAAGTTCTCGAACTCATACATCTCAGCTATTTACGAGATTTTTGGTCAGCGGCAAGAGATTTATAACGTTTTCTGTAGAGCAGCTGTAGTGCCTACCATACTTGCATGTTACGTTAGGAATGTCAACGTCCACTATCGTACATCAAATACAGTGTTTCCGACACGTAACGAAAACTGTGTTTACCAAATGCCAAACTCGCAAAGGATGTATTTTCTATGAAACTCTTGAGAACATATTGACAGAGAAGTGTAGTTGTAGTATGTAGTTTTCTTCTGGTCGGGTGTCAGCCTGTATCAGGTGATTTCCCCATTGTCATGATAACGTGTTCTTCTTATTTGCTCGTCGGTTTTGCTTCCGGGAGGCGAACATTGACTGGATGACTGTTCAGAGGCAACTTAACGATTGCACATAAATACGCTTTGCTTAAATTTCTTTATATTTTCTTTAAAAATAACACTAATAAATAGACAATAGTTTTAGTGGATCGGGTGTGTTAAGAGCTACAGATAAATTGTATGTCTGGTTAGACAGTCTTCATGTTATTGCAAGGAAATGTTTAAATAGACTCTTGTTACCTCTAAATTGTTTACCAAAAAATACACCATGGTACATGTAACAAAGAAAGGTTTCAGAAATGGTACAGTATGTATGTACTTAGGGTAGTAATAATACTTACTTTGTCAGAAATACAATCCTGCTAAGCATGCATCAAAAATTAACGTAACACACACACAGGTGACAGATGGACTTGTCGTGTTAACCAATATTTGACGTATACAGTATTTTATACATGTAAGAAGGCTTCATGTCTATTTTGAAGAAAATATCGCGTTGTCGACATGGCCTCCTGATTAGTGAAGTGGTTAATACTCTGGCCTTCCACACAGGCGGCCGGTGTTCGATTCCCGAAGTCGTCGTACGCATGGATATTTAGAGAAAGTGTTTTTCTCCTGCCCACACAACTACAACAACCCAGGTGGAGTATTAATTGGTCTGGGGTGGATGTTGCGGTATCTGTGCTGTAGCAATCAAGTGGGTGGCACCATAAATGATGCCGTTGGAAGCACGGTCCCACTACAAACAGAACACATTACATCTCCAGCCCCCACACAGGCATACACATATAGGGAGATATTAGCCAGGTTGCATAGGACTAGTAGTTAGCGCCTGATAAGGCAGCCCCTGTGCATTCCTCCAAATTGTATTGATTAGTGTATATGCTAATTGTATAAGTCGTATATATATATACTGTAAAACGCTTCAGAGTGGCTTATGTTTGCTAGATAGGGCGCTATATCAAATGCTGTATATTATCATTATTTATTATTATTTATAGTCTATTATTATTACTTACCTATTGACTGTGTCTCACATCAGTGTTAGATACCCGAATTTGACAATATGTATCATCTATGGTTCAACTAATGAAGGGAACGCTTAGCTTTCTAAGGCACAAACTTCCATTGATTTTTTTGTACCTCCGACATTTCACTAAAAATCAAGCGTTTATTTTTTTTCTGTCTCGTTTAGTTTGTCCGGGACAAGTGGACGGCGTCACATGATGTCGTGCCATCACGTCAATGTGTGTGTCTTTAGTTATAGGGAAAACGTAACACTTGAAGTATCGACCATCAATAGGTAATACATTACACGTAGGCTTGTTTTAAAATCTCCCTGGTTCCTACTCCGACTTGTTAAAGGAGTAATTGGTTATTTACTGATCTTCAAACTATGACATTTCTCTGTCTTCCATGATTAAAGTGGTCTCAATAAACGACATCCCATTTATGAGGAGACACCATAGCTGTCTTCCCCTTGTTGTTGGGTGGGGGTGGGGATGGGGTTGTGGGTTAGGTTGCTGTCATATCATCTTGACTGAGTTCTTATCTTTTCCTTGTGATATGACTCTATGACGCGGTTGTTTTCTATGCTGTTTTTACAATACCCTCGGTATACAAATACCACGCATTATCCTAACTCGTAGAATAAGCGTTCATTGTTTACAAAACGAAATTAAACAATGCAGCAAAATAGTGTAATCATCATTTAGCAGAAAAAGAGAATACCGAAGTGTCAACAAAACCACAATTCGAACTCCTAATCGATAAAACTAGGGTAAAAATGAACCCTGGAAAGATTAACATGGGGACCCTTGACAAAGTAACAGAAAGACAGCTCATCAATAACTCCAGCTTCGTATGAAAACAGAAACAAAACCGCCAGGAGAGGGGCACGGCTTGTAACCATGGGAATGCTTAGTCTGCTTTTTAAAATATGCTCCAAAAGAATTTACAATAATTCATTTATATCGCCGTACGCCTTTATTTGTAAAAAAAAGGTTAGCATAACAAGAGAACGTCGACATTTTTTTCTGTTTGGTATGAGGGATAGTGCTGTAAAGGTTGAAAAAGTCAAACATTTTTGAGAAGATGATTTTCAATTTCGATCAAAAGATCTTTTGATTTTTTCAAAATTCACAAACCGTTTATTCCACTTCTTGAGTTAAAAGTGTATCACGATATGACTGCAACATCGATTTAATGGTACTGAGAAGTGTAGTGGGTGGTTGGATAATAATTTGACTATGCAACAAGAAGATCCAGCGATAAAATGTTGCTTATAAAGATATTTCTGAAGTTTTGGGATCCAATACAAAGGAGGCAGGTCCGTATCCTTATCCTTAGAGGGTATTCGGAAAGATTGGAATACAGAAGCGTGCTAGCAAACCTTGTTCTTTCTTTCAGCAGATAATGTAATAGTGTTTGCTGACAATGATTAAGATAGCGGTTGCTTTGTCTGCAAGCACAACTACACACCTATCGTGTCGATCGTTGAGTGTAGTTTGGGCATCGGAGTCAAGAAATGTAGACTTGTGTTTTGTTTTTATTTTAGATTTTAAACATTATAATTCAATTTTTTGAATGATGGACTTGATCCGCACTAAAAGTGAATTCCGTTCAACATGCTCTCTTTTTCCCCATTGTCTCGCGTAGTCTGCCAAAGAACCAACAAGTATCTTGAAATTAACATTCCAATTGATAGTACGAGTATTGATACTTAGAAACCTTCTAGGTGAGCTCTCGAAGCTTTGTGATATGGATAATATTAAGGTAGCCATTGACTACATGTCCAGCCGGACCATAGCAGTATGGGGACGTGGAGCAAGAACACGCTAAGGTCATCTAAATCAAGCAGCTGCTGTGGTGTTTACTTGTAGCTGAAAACTTTGGAACATTAAGACAATGATAAGTGTATCCAATAGGTACCAGAGGCACCTGACAAATAAACAAGAAAGTGGATATACATAATCGTTACCGACGGATGTGAATTACATAGGTTACATTAGTTCTATGACTTTTAACGCTTAAAGTACAACGTAACATTCTCTACGACGTCATACGATATATAGCTTGTAATGTTGCTGTGTAATTATTCCTGGAAAGTGGTCGTGTTTGATACTTGAATCGTCTGTAAATAGGCTGCTCCGACGTAACATTAGGAACATTATGGGTGACAACATCTCTTGAGTCGGGGTGATTGTTATGGATTTTATATAAATTACATTGGGGAATTTTTAAAGACATCGATAACCAACCAACTCTCGTTTAGAAATATTTATGTAGTGGGAATTATGTTAGAATGACCTGATTGGCCGAGCATTATACATGCATGAATGGCGTTTATTGAGCTAACAAATCAGACTGTAATATATAATCACTGCCATTATGCTCGTTAAGACAAGGCAGATCTCGATACTCTCATTCAACGGCCATAAATTGAAATAATTGCTTTAACGATACCCGATGGAATATTTCATCTTGGTTTGAACTTATGAAATAGGGGCCACGCAGGTCCCGTTCACTGAGATTTGTGTGAGGAACCTTCTGAAATATCAGTCATGGAACCGGGTCAGCGTCAGACTCTTAACGCTAGTGTTTTACACGTGTAATCAATTGGCTTGTGGTAGTTATGTAGTCAAAGTGCTTTAATTTTTGTTTTTGTTTTATAAATGTACGATTTCAGTGTCATGAATGCCTGTTTGAGGAACAAACTGATCATGTGGATTTTGTACTACAACAGATATCTTTACAACTTAATTAGGTATACTAGTACTTCCACGACCGACTGAGTTCTTCAGGGTTTCGACGTCTATCTGTATCGCCATTGTGGCATCTCTTAAGTGGTGGCAGCATTACCTGCTTCGAAAAGAATTGACCTACAGCAATCTTTCAAATTTCCCATTAAAACCTAAGAATGAATAAGTTAAAGCTAGACACTTTCAAAGTTTTACTTGAGAAACAAACAGCGTACATATTAAACGTGTCGCAACGTTTCAAGACCGACTCACGCTTTGTCAAGCTATGACTGAATACGCGACCTCTACAACGATATGACGAAATTGTATATAATTCATATGTCATTTGACTCCGGGATGTTTCGCCAATGGATAAGGAGTGTTTATGTACGCTGTGTCGAATAGGTTACTGGTAGCGTGTATCCCTAGCCCCTTCTCCCGTTAGGTCAGTTGTGGGCCATACAGATCACTCAGCTGGTGTCCCCCTCGTTCCTGTTCCTATTTTGAGTTTTCCTTGTTTTAACCGCGTCCTCTTTGATTGGTCTTGACACGTTGCGACACGTTTACTACGTATATCTTGTATGAATTAAGTCTTTGATATTACATATTTCGAAATCGATTAATCTTATTGAAAATACAAATGTATTGCAGATGTGTGCAGTTATGTTTCCAAACGACATCGCCCAAAATAATCGCGTACAAATGTCTTCAAAATACGTTTCGTAACTAATGCAAACTCTCACATCTTTTTTACAACCACATTGTTCAATATATGCTCGCTCCTATAGACTTGTCTGCAGTGCACCAGTTTGCATTCATATTGCGTACGGATGGTAACATAACGAGAGGCACAGGGCAATCTCTCATGTACATGTAGTGGTGTGCCTTCAGCAAAGAATTATTATGTTTATTTTGGAAAATTGTTTAATTTATGTATTACATTAGTTGTAAGAACAATTTACTTACCGTTTGTTAATATTTCTTCATTCCCTGTGTGTATGCAATCAATAGACTTAAAGTGACATTTGCTTGTGTTTTTGTTTTACTGTCATGACACATAACGGTTAATGTTTATAGGACGACGATGTCCACTGCTGGCGGTGGTTACCTGACTTAAGACGTACTCATACCCCATACTTGATAGGACACCCATGTTGTGTTTATCATAAACACGAGTTCATCTAAACGTTATCTCATCTTAATACTTTACAGTTTTTGTACCCAAATTATATTTTAAAAATAATCCTATTCTTCGTCTGTTTCCTTTCTCAAAGAGAAGCTCTACGTGTGCACGGGCCAGATCGAAGATCTGAGAAAGCGGAATAATTAAACATGCAACGTTGTGAGTTACAAGGTGTAACTCTGTTAGAAGTCTAATCTACACGGCATGCTGAATCAGCAAAATAACAAATAATATAATCGATCACGCTGCTGTGTCTTTTTCTATACCCAATCGTTCAAGGTCACATTGGTGTTTCTCGCGCGTTTAATTGACTTAAAAATGAATCACCTGCAATTGACAACCCCACGGTTTCATTTATAAAAAATATACATAAAAATAAAACCATTGATTAATAAAAATAATTGTAAATATTCAGCACATTTAACTTATGTAATCGTAAAAATGATGTATACATCTTTTAACAAAGCCAGTTAGCTATATCTTAACGACATAATAATGATTTTCTGTCAAAGATATCGCGTGCAATGTTGACTAAGCATTTATTTAAACACAGATGATATTTTTTTAATTACAGGCTATGACTTTTTAAAGTGAAGAGAGATTATAAAACCGTGTCGAACATGCAATTGATGAATTAATAAGCTATTCGTGTTTGTATTAAATCCTCCCGAAATTAAGATATAGTTGTTTACCGGACACGTGTATAAAGAGATCAAACTGAATAATGTTAAAATGAGCTGATAAGATTTCATAATAGAAGTCCACTTTCGCAAAAAGAATTGTTTTGAACAATTAGTAAAAACAGACCGTATTTATTAAAACCCGATACAGTCGGGCACGGTAATGCCGGGCTCGTGACCGAAGGGTTGCGGGTTCGAGTCACGGCACGGCACTGTGTTATATCTTTGAGCATGATACTTTTACTTCGCCAGTTCCAGTCTACTCAGCTGCAAATGAGAATGCTGTTCGATTTTTAGAGATGCAGATATATGAAAATTTGCAAATAAATATTCTGATACATATTAGGTTACAAATTGATATTAGAAAAAGTACATAATTAACAAAGCTTTATCAAAGAAAGAATGGTGATCCTTGCAAAATACAGACAGGTATACAGTAGTATATAATGGAACCATTTAACTAGGTAATGGTTCACCCCATAGAACATTTATGATTTATTAAAAGTGTCATAGTGGCACAAGGTTTCATACCTCGGTACAAGAAAATCGTCACAAACAACTTGTAGAATAAGCCTGTCTATAAAATCGTGGGTAGGAAGCAATGTCATAATATGTTCTGTTACACCGGAAGTCGTGCGTTCTGACTGTTCAGTAAAAGCAATGGTATGTTTAGGTTGAACACTAACAGAAAACCTGTTCTGATGTTCAGTGTTCAATAGAACATCAAACGGTGACTACATACAATGTGACTGTTGAGACAATAATAAGCACTGATGATGGACGGTCTGTTTAATGTTTGGTACAACAATTTTTTTCCATATCGCCATGTCTGATGAATGAACGTCTTTGGTGTTACACAAAATGCAGCAGATACCTTGACTCTCAAATTACATCTGCAAGAATTGGTAACTATTTGCTTTGTAGTCCGTCCCTTTTTATAAATTGAATCCAATAATGTTATCACGATGTCAGATAACGCCGCACGGGGAATTCTCTATTGTCTGTTGTTGTATATTCATTTTTGGCAATATACTAAGTGGAACCCACGTGTCGATGTGAATGGTAACTGGATGCCCGAGAGGTAAACGAATTATGCATTAATGACGCCGTGGCAATATTGTACTTGGACATTTAATATGCATTTTGACCTGACAAAAAAAAGTCGTATAATCGCAGATGTCGACTTATTTCAAACCTTACCATGTGACTTGCTGATGATAAAAAGTTGACAGGATTAACTGTTTTACGTTGTAACATTTCTCTCCGAGCATTTTTTTTATAGCAAAGAAAAAGAGAATTTCGATTTGTCTGAGGACCTTCGCTCGAGAACGAGGCTGGACACCATTTGGAAGGGCTATTCGACTTATTTCTCAAGTTTTCTGCTATTTTGTCATAAAACAATTGCATACAGAAAGTGTTTCAATTGCTTACCTATGTCAAAACTACAGTGTATGCACCACATGTATGCCAAAACAAGAACTTCTATTTGAATGAAGCTAAAGAAACCTCTCTTCTAATTAATTGGTCAATATGGTATTAATATTGTTTTCACGCTGTGAAAGATATCACTTGTATCATATTGTCCGCGGGCAGTCTAGAGAATGAAATCGGAGCGTAGGGAAGAATTCTGAGAGAAAATGGAAGGATAAAAGAATCTCAATGTAGGTAATCCAGTCTAGACGATGTCATGTTCCAAAGGATGGGGATTTTTTCGCAATAACAGGATAGCAGTATTCGCTCGTGTGGTATGTGCTGCTGCTATACCGCATTAAGCACCAGTCTTTTACTGGCTTTAAGTTTAGAAGGAGGGTGTAAAACCTTAAATACATATCAAATAGTCGTGGTGGCTTTAATGCCAAAACTGACATGACATGTCAATGTTCGTTTCCATATTGGTGTCAAAATGCAATATCTCATCGTCATCTATATAATCCTAATTCAATTACATTTACGCATTTAATGTCAATTTCCTGACATTGTGTATTGAAATTATCGTAAATGTGTCGGCAAATGTCAGAGTATACTTCGTGTAGAATATTTGATCGGTATAGAATTCTATGAAACGATAGCCACTGTGTCTGCTCTAATTGATTTCACAGGAGATACCTATATAAGACTTGCTTTATTCACCTTTTCGGGAGAAATCATATAGCAAAAACGTCTATCTAATTATTGTTTAAGGGTGTTAAACTAATTCCAAACAACGTACATGTTCTATCGCCCACGCGATTTAACTTTAAATGATAAAAACACATGAAAGTCCCTGGTCTAAGAGACTGACAGTAACATTTTTCGTATGCTTGGTACATCCATTCGTTACAAAAAATCTTGAGCCTCACAAAGGTTAGTTTCACCTCTATACAATATAAATGTAGTCTAGCGCGTATAGCTTAATCCTTTGATTGGTCCGTGTACCATGTCAGTGATACTACAGTCGCGCCATGTGCTTGACGTGTTCATGTTTTATGATTTTATGATTTTATCAACGGCTCTCGTTCTAATGAGATTTCTTTGGAAACTTTATGTATTATCTCGTCATTTTCAAAAGAAGTATGGAATACAGTGTATCACGGATCTTCGTAATGTCTCAATTAATTCATAAATAGTTATAAAGCCTGTCCGCGCATTAGAAAGGCGAACCCTACTTAAACGTCCTGTCTACGCCATTCTAGAACCGACTGGTCACCTATGAGATCAGCGTGAAATTAGCCTCTGGGTACAGGTCTTGTAAGATCCGGAGACATATTCCCGCCTCTCAACCATTTATTAGATCAGTGACAATTGTGGGGCGGTGTCCGGTAATATGTCACTTCTCGCCCTCGGCTATCGCTGGACGATGAAGTCACGCGGGCTCCAGTATAGGCGAGAGTTGTACAATACTTATTGTTAGGTAGACGGCCGCGCCCAAGCTTCATAACATAACCCTCACGGGAGTGAAACATTATCGAAGTCTTCTTCTCCCGGCACGTGATCAATCATTGGCATAATGAAAGTTGTCATATTTTGCACATTTTACACAACTCCAGTCCAATTTGTAATAGAAAGAGGCTCGGCACAAACATGGAGGTTTTACATGCATCGTTTGACGCAGTATTATTTAAAACTATTTCATTTTAACTTTGATCAGCAAAAACATGTAAAACAAAAAAAAATATTGAAAGTCATATTTTTATATTGATAAGCTGTATTGAAACATCTCGCGTTGTTCCTTCCCTGGAGATTTTAAATAAAACAAACAAGTGTTTGTTTCTGTTGATATAACGGAACTTGACCTGTCGAGTTGGACCCTAGATAGCCCGGACTATATGACCCTGAATCATCTACACCACCACTGGACATCGGTCATACATCAGTCTAGACTCCAACTGTCCCTCAGTGAGCACTAAGCTGATGGGGAATACGTTCATTTATCTAGTTACAAGCTTTACTCCAACCGACATACACGTCTTATATAACGAATATCTTCTTTTTATTTCCAATAAGGTAGACAATGTTCTTGAATTTTTACTTCTAAAAGTATCCATTCGGATATAGAATATCCGATATACACATAATGTCTTGGGAAGAAATGTCTTCTTTCTATTTCCAATATAGTTAGACAAATTTCTTTGATATATTTTTCTGAATGTATGAAGTTGAAAGGAAATATCGACCGAGCCAACTGCACACACGCTTACAAGAGATGTTATATAAAACGTCGGGTCACTTCTGTGGTCTTTATTTCACCTTATACAATCAATTCTCATAATATTTGGTATGTCGGGGTATTAAACAAGCTATGCAGTTGTACATGCAAACTAAATGTATTATATACAGATATTTTAAATGTCATATAACTTATTCATAAGAAGAGTTGACGAATAAGTTCATTTATATTTCATCAAAAATACTAAGAAATTCTTTTAAATACATTTTATATCTTAACTGTGAAGAGGACGACCATCCATTACCTCTACACAAGATGTTTTGATTTCTTTAAATGGGCCGGTTCTAGTAGCCATGTTACCCAAATCAGTAGGCATAGCATCCCACAAATCAATCAAATGTGTATCAGCGCCACCCTCGCAAGCACTAGCATATCAAATCGTTTAACAACTGATACATTTGAACCGAATCAGAAGCTAATTGTGTATTTGTAGGTTGTAGTCATGCATTTAAGCTTCGCAATGTGGAAGTAGGGGTATTGTGCTTCAAGGAATTAGGTCTACTTGAGTAACTACTTATGTAGGGTATTGTGCAAAATCACATGGAAAAAGAACGTCTAACATTTCCGACATACACTTTGGGCTATTTCAAGGTGAAACATTATCGCCATATACGTTCCTAATTCCAATTAATAAGACAACAGAATCACAGAGTTCATTTAAAACGAGAAGGATTTGGAAACATTTTTTTTTTTTAATTCCTTTCTCAAAACTGTGTATGATGTGGAAAATAAACCTATGAATGCTAGAGTTACCAATTACAGCTGTATAATCTTTACATTATAATGTTCGCCGAGGATACTTGTACAATAAATGTTAATATTTTTCAGACATATTCTGAACGGTGATCTCTATCTCTAAATGCAATAAACACTAAAATCGTCATAAGTTATATAGTCTATGAAATTGGTAATTTCTCTTTGTTATCTATGATATATTTCAATCAAGGAGATCCCATTGCTCCCTACGTATTTATATGATTTGTGTAGAAATTATGGTAATTTTACGTAGAAATAAGCATAAAATATTCATTCGAGTAAAAAACATTGATTAAGAAGCACACGCACACATAAAATAAAAGGTATGGCAAAAACAAAAAGGAAAGAAAAGAAAGAGAGACACAGTAGTCCCCTAACTCAACCCCGTTTTGGTTGATACATTCAAGTAAATCTTAAGAAACGTTAGTTATCAGAAATCTTTTTATCTATAGTTCAATCAGCAAAAGCTGGTGAGTAAATGAGGGTTATTTTATATAATAATAGGGGGGAACATGAGATCAAAATATGGTTTTAAAAATTCTAATCTCCATAACTCAGGGAAGAAAAAATGTGTTTCAATCGTATAAACATTCATACATTTCTGATAACACAATTTAGAAGTTCTGCAAATGATCAAAATCATATGTAAAGGACTGTATAGGGTTTGGGATTTTTTTGGCCCACAAATCCATCGGAATTAAAAATCCTCAATAGAACTTTCAAATGATTGTTAAAATAATATAATTATGTTTAATATAATTAAAGAAACAGTCGTTTGATAGTTCATATAAAGATTTTGAATGTTGATGCATGCGGGGGCCAAAACACGCCCAAACCATACATAGTCCTTTCAGAAGAAATTTCGCATATAATGTTAAAAGGTAGGATTAACGTCTATAGGTATTTAACATTAGTGTTGGCCCCCGCTTTGAATTTCAAAACAAGGTAAAAACAAAATGGTATGGGTACAGGAAGCTTAAATCAGGAACAGTTAGTTTCAGAATTCATCTTATGACAAATGGGACCTCGTTGACTAACACCTGTGTGGGTGTTAAAGGTGCGGTAATACAATCCCTCATAGAGCATTAAAATGACACAATTACTACAAAATTATATCTTCATCGTGTGCAACGTATTCAACTATTATTTTGATACAAAATATTACATTATTTCAAGAACAAAATGTTCTTTTTATTGAAGATTTAAGCAGAAAAGTATGTGAAAGTCCATTACTAATGAGAGAATTCCCATTTTGGACACATTTATTTGCTTAGTTCTAAAACGAGCTTATTTTTCAAACTTGCTTAAAGGTTGGCTATCATTACTATCTTTCAACATCGGGAATCACAAAAAAATGACAACCAGATGATTTTATCATATTGCACTTTTGATCTTTCCACTTTCCCTTTAGTTTGCTTTTCTTCATAACCAAAGGTTATTGGAACTTGATATTTGGCAAGTAGGTTGTTCATGTAAAAGGAGATAAGTATTGTAAACGTTGGTGACCTTGAACCCTTGACTTTCGTTCAAGGTCACACGAATCAAATGTGCTAAAATAAAAATAAATTGTATAGGGAGTCAGACAAGGATATCTTTCCTTGCTTTTTTTGTTTAGAGTTAAAGATATAGAATAATGTAATATTCTTTCATATTTTGTTTAATGAATAGGCAATAGGCAAAATACAGTAATAACAAAGTGTTTATTGGTTTTATTATTAGGATTATTTTATTGCTTTTATATAATTGCACGTCTTTGTCTATAACACAATCTCGACCTTAAGTTGTTCTCCAGAGGAAAGATGAATTTGGCAGAATACATATTAATGAGCTATTACTGCTGAACATAACTTTAAAACATGCGTAATATAAAAGTGTTTTAGTATATTACAAACACAGAAATGTATCGTTGTTTTACCATAATAAACATTGATAATCAAATCTTCATAATTGGGTCAAATTAGGCATTGGTCATGTTTGGCATGTCATAATTACCGGTTTTGATGTTAGATACAAATTATTCTGTAGACAGAATATATATATAAAACGTGTTTAAAGAACTTTAAAATATAGATTACCATTGTAACCTTATAAAGGCAAGTTGACAATGTTGCTTATATTTTATATTTTGTGAAAACTGCATGTGCACTACGCTAAATTCATACATACCAATATGACATATTCAGTATAAAACACAGTGATTTTATACACTGTACACTATCATAATTCGTTTTAAAAATTGCATTGGCCTGTGCCATTTATCTGTCATTTTGTTAGGATACTCCCGTCACTCAACCTGGTGGTATGCAAGGAGGTCCACTACGCGTACGGTTATCAGTAGCAATTATGAATACTCATTTATACCGTTATTGTTTCAATTTTTATGTATCCACATATGGCAAAGTAATAAAAGAAATCGAAGTGGGGACTAAATATTGACCCCACCTTTGTATATTTTACCAACCTTAACATACAGACACTCCATTTTCTTTGTTGTTTTATCATTTCTGTACTATTCTCTTGTTTGAAGTTAATTTTCATATTCTCCTTTTTAAAATGAGATATGACTAAAAAAGTAAATGAAACATTTTGTCTTTTCAGAAGAGCACAACATATGTCACGTTGTATGCCTTGATATACGAGCTATACAGACTACATCAATGTACAGCCAACGTCTGCACGACATTTTTATGTAAGACTTGAGAAATTCCTTTTAGACAAATTCTCAATATTACTTGTAAAGGCATTTTGTTGATAGCTTTCAAATTCAATTTTATTTGACATTGACAGTGACGTCTAGTGCCAAAACATAGTTAGAAAGATATCGCAGACACACACTCTGTACATTGAATGTGGACGTTACAGGCCTGGGAGGTCAGAGAAAACTCTGCGTGTAAGATTACATACTCTTTTCACCGGCATACATTAAACTAATGAAAGCGAACATAAGTTTATATGTCTACCGGCGGCAATATGTTTATAAGCTTATCAAATTTTCATGACGCAAAAAGGTTAAATCCTTAAGTAAAATTGGCAAATATTTTGTATGTGCCTGTTCAAATGAAAAGACAACTTGACAATGATGTATAACCTTAAAGTAATACATGTATGTACATTAATGTATACTTGTACGTTGTAGTTGTAATTATTGTATGTGACAAACCCAACACATAGAAGTCATTTCCCTGCAAGAACACAAAAGATATATTTTTGATTAAATATCGTTATTTATCATAAACTTGTCCGTGACAAAACTTGTTTTGCATGTGTGTTACTGCAGTCTGTATATAGGCCATACCTCAGATCGAAGAATATCTACCAGGAAGAGTCTATCTGGCCGTCACGCACCATATCTACCCAGCTCGCGCCATATCATTTGTACTTCCCATTCAGCATATTAAGAAAGTCAAACCTAATTTACAGTCGATTTGTGTAACTACCAGTGACATTGTATTTTAATGTTAAATTGAAATATTTGCAATGTGTAATATACATTTTGTATGATAAAAGGCTACAAATAGGACGATTTCCTTATCCTACCCCTATCAACCCTCGACCAATATCAACCCTCGAACCCCCGGCCCCTCGGACAGTTATAGGGTGTGGTTAGTTAAAAAACGTTGTAGAATATTGGAAATGGTCATACGGCTACTCTGAATCCCTACCTCTAACACGGTTTCGATTCCTATGTTTTTTGTTTCTCATAAAGAAGTGGAGTGTTACCAGTAACATCTAGGAGATACAGCTTCCGTTTATCAGTAACCACAGAGTTTAAATGTCTTGCATGCACATGGAATAAGACCCGAGCGTCCATGGATGACGTACTGAGATATACACGCTGTCAAAACTGGCCGTTAGATAATAATTGTTGCACGTCGTCCATTGACAACATTCTCGCAAGTTCCCGCTATGCTCGCATCCACGGCGGTAACACTGTCGGCGCCGCACAGGTGCATGTCGACCGACAATTTTTGTTCATTTCAGATTAAAAATTATTGATTCATAAGAATGAATGAGTAGAAAAAATGTCAGAGTAAGGATTGTCTGATGAAAAATAGATGTTTGGGTAATACATGGGTTATAACATTTTTTTTTCGTCGTGGCGAAATGCAGATGGATTATGCTGTATATTTTTTTGTTATGCAGACTTTAGATATACATCCCCAACAGTGATCCAGTATAGTTAGTCAAGAAAAACCTGACGTGCTGCATTACAGCTCTCCAAGCACTGCAGACCTGCCTAACTAACACGATACACGCGACAGTGTATTAGGCTGATTCACGATCACTCCTACCTCTGCACCAACTCCAAGTCTTAATGCTACCTTTATACGGGTATCTACCTTTAGCTCTGACAAACACAAATGGTTTACGTTTGTCTATAGCATGCGGTCAATGTCAATGCTTGTTTCGTCAAGAATAATAGGATAAGCATTTCTACATGAATAATATCATAGCCTCACCAACTAACGGAAATTGATTAAATAAATAAAAACAATCAAAACAATCAAAACTGGCATTTATCCAATGCATTGAACAGATTGACAGAGTGCATATTAGTGATAGGATGTGAATGAAAACTAGCAATGGTCTGGTTACTTTGTCATTTCCAGTAATGTGACGTCACAAAAGGTACATATCAAAGTTATAATCAGTACGGTTAGACCATTAACTCCCTTGCATTTCAAATTTTCAGATGTATATCGATGATTTTGATGTCACAAATTGACTTTTACTGGCGAAAGCAACTAATGAATACATAAATAGACTTCAGTTGATCGAGCAAAGACAAGTAACACCATGGTGTACAGTTGTCGGAGCTCTTCACACTGCGGGCACACTTACTTGATGGTTGTCTTTAATGTCTATCGTGCAGTAATTGATTAAGTCTGTTGATTCTATCTGACAATCGCTGATCTTTATATATATGTATAATTAGTGGTCAGCATGGAAACTCGGTCAGTGGACTTTTGCATGTTTCCAAATAACAAAAGCAGAGCCATCATTTTTTTTATAATTCTGACTAATGATCTGAGAACGTCTTGCTTACAATAGCATATACAACTTTGACAAATTAGCTACAGGAGCAAACTGAATAAGGATGTGTTCATCTTGTATTGCGATTAAACGATTAATGTTATATGAGGTCCATTAAGCACGTCCATCTTTCAAAACTTGCATACGACTAAGCAGTTTTGCTGTTTGCCTTTTCAATTCACGTCCACCAAGGAGCATAGCTAGGCTCACGTAAATGTACGTGTAACCCTGGACAATACGAGACTATACGATACGATACAATATAATATAGCTGTATTGTAATAGACTATTGTCTTGAGGGTAACAAACAGTCTCTGGCCCCCGGAGACCAGATTAAGGCTGGCCATTTGGAACAAAAAACTTGCTATATCGCGAAACCCTATACTTTAACCGTTTCACTATACCGATATGAAACGTATAAACATACAAATGCCTTTTCTACAGATTGATACCAATGGATTTCCATGGACAGCAAATTTTGTGTTTGCGTGCAATTAGCTGAAATGAAAGAATTAAGATGAAGAATATTACATTTAAATAAATATTAGACGACACATATTTTCCCTACATTCTTACTGGTTGGATCAAAATTGCTTTGAGTTTGATATTTGTTTTATCATAGGACTGGTGCCCTATTCCAAGACCTGTTTGGAGGAGCGACGTCATGTAACGAGTCTGTAAAGTGTTACAGACCGTTACTAAAAATAGGTCTAGGTAATTTCCAAGCCATCTATTAACTGAAAACAAAACATATGTTACAGACCTTGTTCTATAAATAGAAAAGTGTTACATACCTCGACCTATAAATAGAAAGTGTTACAAACCGCTACTAAAAATAGGCCTAGGTAATATCCCAGCACAAATCACACTACTAAATACAACTACAAATTAATTATTTCATATAATTCTTAACTATGTGATGCTATTGATGATGTCGATTATGCACATGATATTTACTGGAAATTTATATGAATTTAATCCGAAATTATGTATGTTATTTTGCATTTGAAGTCCTCAATCTGTGAATCCAAAATAGCCCATGCCATCCATGTATTTATGACATGAAACATGATTAATCTCATTGTAAAATGTCATATAATAAAACAATTATGGACTTCAGTTTCGGTCTATCTCTGATTTACGGACCTGGTCTGAATACTATTCATCTCGACCTTCGGCCTCAGTATTCATTGTTCAGACCAGGTCTATAAATCAGGAATAGACCTCACCTGAAGTCCATTATTGTATAATATTCTCCTAAACAGTTATCTATAGTTGTCATTAGTATTCAATGTAGACATGTTTAACAGCCCAACATGATATCCATTAGACCACAAGTCACATGTACAACTGTCCGACATGTTATCCATTAGACCACAAGCCACATGTACAA
Source organism: Mizuhopecten yessoensis (assembly GCF_002113885.1). Taxonomy (NCBI): domain Eukaryota; kingdom Metazoa; phylum Mollusca; class Bivalvia; order Pectinida; family Pectinidae; genus Mizuhopecten; species Mizuhopecten yessoensis. The sequence goes on from NW_018404966.1 coordinate 237,200, forward strand.
CTGTCCGACATGATATCCATTATACCACAAGCCACATGTACAACTGTCCGACATGTTCTCCATTATACCACAAGCCACATGTACAACTGTCCGACACGTTATCCATTATACCACAAGTCACATGTACAACTGTCCGACACGTTATCCATTATACCACAAGCCACATGTACAACTGTCCGACATGATATCCATTAGACCACAAGCCACATGTACAACTATCCGACATGATATTCATAAGACCACAAGGCATGGGTACAACTGTCCGACATGATATCCATTATACCACAAGTCACATGTACAACTGTCCGACATGTTATCCATTAGACCACAAGCCACATGTACAACTGGCCGACATGATATCCATTAGACCACAAGCCACATGTACAACTGTTCGACACGTTATCCATTATACCACAAGTCATGGGTACAACTATCCGACATGATATCCATTATACCACAAGTCACATGTACAACTGTCCGACACGTTATTCATTATACCACAAGCCACATGTACAACTGTCCGACATGATATCCATTAGACCACATGTACAACTGTCCGACATGATATCCATTAGACCACAAGCCACAATTACAACTATCCGACATGATATTCATAAGACCACAAGGCATGAGTACAACTGTCCGACATGATATTCATAAGACCACAAGTCACATGTACAACTGTCCGACACGTATCTGTTAGACCACAACCAACTTCATACAACGGGTTTTACACCCGGATATATATCGATACATATGGATAATGGCTTGTACACATTGTTTATTTACAGTGTACAATGTAGCTACATGTTACCATTCCCATGTCTTAGGGTGGTAAAACTTGCCCTCCTTTCATATGTATGTGTCTATTTCCTTTACACTTCACCTTTGTAAACAACAAGCTTAAATCTTCGATCATTATTTTCCAAAAACGACTATATTATGCAATTTCGTCAACAAGTTCTGTTAGATAAGATTTTAAAAAAGTCGCAAACATCCCTTGTTTAAAGCAAAATCCTGAAATTTACAAATTTTTCGTATTGGAAAAAATCATTTTATTGCACAAACACTTAAACGGTATCGTAGAGTTGATTTAAAATGGCACTAGTATAAATCCTAATGTTCGAGGAATTAGTCAATTTGCCTCTCCCGCAACAGTAGGGTGATAATGAAACTTGTCCTTCCCAAAGGTATATATACATATATTATATTTACTTCTGGTTAAATGCTGCTGTAATTCAATACGGAAGTATACAGCACAAGGATATACCAAGTTAGGCACCACAAAACAACTCCACGCTTGCTGTCACCATCAATTTACTAAATCGTCGTTCGAAGCCATTCCTCGACAGTTGCATGTTGTCGTTAATTTATTCTAGATCATATCGAGTTGGATTTGGAGCCTATCGGGAATTCTCCTATTTAATTCGCAGCTCTCGACGTTTTATTTTTCATTCTTGATACGATTCACGTAAATTGGAATACATGTGTACATTGTGGTTCACAATACCATTCATATACAGACCAGATATCGATCGGGCAACACGATTTCAACTCAAACAGAGATGTCAGACTTTTCAATTTTCTCTCAGATATGAAAATTGTCCTGCCATTATGAAACCGTAGCGCGGACTATTAAATGTCTGTTCAGTGTAGAAGAGTGCGTTTTCTCCGATCTCTTTTTTTCTTATAAAATCATGCATACAAAAGAAAATCCACATGATACATCGTATTTCCCTTGAGGTGAACACGCTTATTTTTTCGATTCCTCTTGCCACCTAGTTTGGTTTTTGAATAGGCATCTAGAATGTTTCATTCCCTAGTTGTTACGGTGTATACATACTTATGGATGAAAGTAAAATAGGATATAGCATTGGACAACTATAGATACACGAAACAAACAACTGAGGGCTGACCTCTGGACTGTTTCCTTACCCAACACCGGCCTTGATTTATAAAATGTTTTCCTGTAAGCTGGAATTCTGAAACCATATGCAATGTATCTAGATATAGCGCCAGAGTATACAGATCCGGACTTCAATTTTAATGAACTGAATAAAACCCTTTTTCTTTCTGAAGAATTTTGTCAGTTTTTCATTACATATTATCTGGAGTATTATTCAACTTTAAATGATATTACATAACATTGCTCTTACATTGTCGCCTTATAGAGTTCGCTAATATGTAAGAATAAAGTAATGCAATCTATCAATTCGAGGGACTACGTTCTGTTTAGTATACAGTGTTTCACGCCTGTGGAATATTAAATCAAAACTAAAGTACATGTACTAGTAATTATCATTACAGTCATAAAATGGAAGGTCGACGCCATTGTCTGTAACGGTCTCGTAGAATCAACAACTACACACCGACGTATACAGGTATCTGGAGTTTCTCTGCTGTTCCTCGAGGGAAGCACATCACTTGTTGTGTAATATTTGATTGTTCTCAAGCACAAATCGAATTCTGTCGGCGAATCCATTAAGTTGAAGAATATCAAACTGAACAAGAAAAACACAACTGTCGGACGGTCCGATTTCGTGGCGTCTTCGAATTCCCAAAAGAGAACTTGGATCAAATGGATCCCCGACCCGAGCCTGCGCTGGGCCGTAAATCATAAGCAGAAAATGGGGTCTGTAAGTATTCGTTTCCGTTTTACTGCCATCCGTCCAGATTTCTAGCCGGAAAGTCTCAAGATCGGAATGACTTTATCCCGACTGTTTTGCTTACAGGCATTTAATCTACACGTCTGTTAAATCTACAGTTGTGCATTCACACAATTACTGTCTGATTTTACTCTTTTGGTGAAGTTATTTCTAGGTAGAATATCAACAAGTTAAAACATGCAAGTTTAATGGTGACACAATATCTTTGTTACATACAAACACAGAGTCGTAGTTTCAGAAGACGTGTAAATCACACGTATAACCGTATAGAGAAACAGCAGGCTCAATAGCGAAGCCTCTTACGTCGATGGGCAGTAGTGACAAAATTATAATAGGAACCATTTTAATTGATTTGGAACCAAAATGATAATTCGCTGAAGACGAGACTAGGACTGGTTTTCAAGACTTATATAACTCTCACGATAACAATTATGTTACAACAGGACATTTATGCATACTTTCATTATACATGGCGGACAACAATACATTTAAAGATTACAAATCGATTATCTATATTTTTTTTTATATATATATTCTTTCTAGTTGCTGTTATTTGACAGCACTTGTATATTGCAAATAATAAATAACCCCTGGATTTTTGTAAGGCTTGGGAGATTACAGTAATATAGTTACGGGTTTTGAAGCCTCTGTTACATCTCTTTCGAATACAGGTTCTTCCAATAGCGATCAATTCGTAACCCATTTGGGATACACCTTTTCAGTAGCGATGCACTCGTAGGCTATGCTTAAACTGATAATATACATTTGTGTGTGACGTAAACAGTTAAAACTGTGAGTACCGACAGGACTTGGCTTATATTTCTTGTAAGTAAACTGGTACTCAGATCACAGGAAAATGTCACAAATTAATTAATCAAAACTATTTACTTTCTTCTAATTAAACGCCATGAAAGACCAGAGTTCAATTTATGTAAATATTAAAATAATTAAATATTAATTTAGTAATGTCCGTCAAATCAACATGTACAAAGTACCACCTTAAACTTTTCCTTTAGAAGTCAGTATACGTACGACCAGAACTGCTGTGCGTCAATTGTTCAAATTGAGAAAAATGTGACTAGCCCAAACACTATTCGGCCGGAAAAGGACAATGAGCTTAACAAATCTCGTTGAAGGATGAGAGAAGTCACGGGAGACATGATGGAAAGGTGAAAGAGCGGACAAAATTTGAACATTCTCCGCCAAAACACCGGGTAGTATCAAGATTTCTTCTCGATGGTTGTGTCGGGGCAACGAGGAGGCACATTGATAATTTACAAAAGAACCAAATGCCAGAACTTCCTGCATGCATTGGGTAACTTATCCTAATTAGGTGTCGCACCTGCGGCTTTATGCAGACTGTCCTCATGGGTACCCAACAACGTCAATAACCCTATGGTGGTCATCGTTGAATAGGTTAAAGAATAGCGTTCCGCTGGCTGTGCTAAAAACAGCACATCATCGTATTTATTTAAATTTGCACAGGATAGAGACATAAATATTGTCTATCCACATCTGTCGACTTCATTTCGTGACACAAAATTCGCTTCTTCACAATAAATCTCATCTTCTACAGCAGATAATAAAAAGTCATTTTGTTTATGTCTGTCAACCCTTTTAGTTGCTATTTAAGAATCACGTGATCACTGGAGCTGTCAAAGAGAAATGGCTAATCTGTAAAGGCTGCGCTATCCTGATTTAGAACTTACTTCCGTCCCATTTTCCCATATATATATTTCGATACTTTTAGTTTATTCATTGCCTATGTATTTAAACCTTTCAGTGAAAAGTCGGAAAATCATAAAAATATGGATAATGCGTTTTAACATTGATATTTGTATGTTTCGGTTATACCTTTTTTGCAAGATTGCTGTTTTATCGATTCTATTTAGAAATGGAAATCCTGTTCGGACTTGCCTTATATGAAGGCTTACAGTTTACAAACTTACGGTAATTGAATAATTGAATAACCAACCCCAAAGTTGTCCAATTCTTGTCTGGACTGTTACGATAAAGGTGAAGTATACTGTCTGTTTGCAGTCTCACCAGAGGAGTTCAAAAATTGGGACTAAGTTATCGTAAGTCTCCCGTGTTGCTCTGTGTCTGGTCACCGATTGTACAGATCGATACTTTAGTTTGTGTCTTAATTATAAACATTTTATTATATATACTCCTACCTATTCCGGGAATTGCTGACGACAAGGGGCGTGCACTATGGATTAGATTAATCAATTACTCCCTTTGCTATGATGTTACATTGTAAAAGCCACGAACAAAAAGAAATAAAACATGTCATGAATGGTCAAAATTGTAAGGAACAATAACCCTACAACATCCTTCAGAAAAACCCATTTCATAAAAATTGATATTTTAAAATGACACAAAGTATTACACTTAGGGAGGTGCTAATGGCACAGAAATAACCAAAACCTAGTTGAAAAGGGCTAAACATGTTTATGCTGCAGGTCCTTTTTTGTTTTTAAATATAAATTGTCATATTGTCCTTTCCACATCCTTCTACACCTGAGCACGAAGAGCCCGGCCTCTGGGGGATTTCATATGGGGTAAACCACAAAACATGCTGGCTAGTTATCAACTGTACATGTCAGGCCATCCTTACAAGGTGCTGGCTAGTTATAAACTGTACATGTCAGGCCATCCTTACAGTGTGCTGGCTAGTTATCAACTGTACATGTCAGGCCATCCTTACAAGGTGCTGGCTAGTTATCAATTGTACATGTCAGGCCATCCTTACAAGGTGCATGCTAGCTATCAACTGTACATGTCAGGCCATCCTTACAAGGTGCTGGCTAGTTATCAACTGTACATGTCAGGCCATCCTTACAAGGTGC
>NW_018404966.1:242737-246916 GCF_002113885.1 Mizuhopecten yessoensis
TGGCTAGTTATCAACTGTACATGTCAGGCCATCCTTACAAGGTGCTGTACATGTCAGGCCATCCTTACAAGGTGCTGGTTAGTTAGCAACTGTACATGTCAGGCCATCCTTACAAGGTGCTGGCTAGTTATCAACTGTACATGTCAGGCCTTCCTTACAAGGTGCTGGACATGTCAGGCCATCCTTACAAGGTGCTTTCCATGTCAGGCCATCCTTACAAGGTGCTGGCTAGTTATCAACTGTACATGTCAGGCCTTCCTTACAAGGTGCTGTACATGTCAGGCCATACTTACAAAGTGCTGGCTAGTTATAAACTGTACATGTCAGGACATCCTTACAAGGTGCTGGCTAGTTATCAATTGTACATGTCAGGCCATCCCTTCAAAGTGCTGGCTAGTTATCAACTGTAGATGTCAGGCCATCCTTACAGGGTGCTGGCTAGTTATCAACTGTAAATGTCAGGCCATCACAAGGTGCTGGCTAGTTATCAAATGTACATGTCAGGCCATCCTTACCAGGTGCTGGCTAGTTATCAACTGTTCATGTCAGGCCATCCTTACAGGGTGCTGGCTAGCTATCAACTGTTCATGTCATGCCATCCTTACAAGGTGCTGGCTGGCTATCAACTGTACATACCAGGCCATCCTTACAAGGGGCTGGCTAGTCATCAACTGTAAATGTCAGGCCATCACAAGGTGCTGGCTAGTTATCAATTGTACATGTCAGGCCATCCTTACCAGGTGCTGGCTAGTTATCAACTGCACATGTCAGGCCATCCTTACAAGTTGCTGGCTAGTTATCGACTGTACATGCCAGGCCATACTTACAAGGTGCTGGCCAGTCATCAACTGTACATGTCAGCCCATCCTTACAAGGTGCTCGCTAGCTATCAACTGTACATACCAGGCCATCCTTACAAGGCGCTGGCTAGCTATCAACTGTACATGTCAGGCCATCCTTGCAAGGTGCTGGCTAGTTATCAACTGCACATGTCAGGCCATCCTTACAAGGGGCTGGCTAGTCATCAACTGTAAATGTCAGGCCATCACAAGGTGCTGGCTAGTTATCAACTGTAGATGTCAGGCCATCCTTACAGGGTGCTGGCTAGTCATCAACTGTAAATGTCAGGCCATCCTTACAAGGTGTTGGCTAGTTATAAACTGTACATGTCAGGACATCCTTACAAGGTGCTGGCTAGCCATCAACTGTACATGTCAGGCCATCCTGACAAGGCGCTGGTTAGTTATAAACTGCACATGTTATCACCTGTACATGTCAGGCCTTCCTTACAAGGTGCTGTACATGTCAGGCCATACTTACCAAGTGCTGGCTAGTTATAAACTGTACTTGTCAAGCCATCCTTACAAGGTGCTGGCTATTTATCAACTGTACATGTCAGGCCAACCTTACAAGGTGCTGGCTAGTTATAAACTGTACTTGTCAAGCCATCCTTACAAGGTGCTGGCTGGCTATCAACTGTACATACCAGGCCATCCTTACACGGTGCTGTCTAGCTATCAACTGTACATGTCAGGCCATCATGTCAGGCCATCCTTACAAGGTACTGGCTAGTTATCAACTGTACATTGCAAGGTGCTGGCTAGTTATCAACTGTAAATGTCAGGCCATCCTTACAAGGTGTTGGCTAGTTATAAACTGTACATGTCAGGACATCCTTACAAGGTGCTGGCTAGCTGTCAACTGTACATACCAGGCCATCCTTACAAGGGGCTGGCTAGTCATCAACTGTAAATGTCAGGCCATCCTTACAAGGTGTTGGCTAGTTATAAACTGTACATGTCAGGCCATCCTAACAGGGTGCTGGCTAGTTATCAACTGTAGATGTCAGGCCATCCTTACAGGGTGCTGGCTAGCTATCAACTGTACATGGCAGGCCATCCTTACAAGGTGATGGCTAGTTATCAACTGTACATGTCAGGCGATCCTTACAAGGTGCTGGCTAGCCATCAACTGTACATGTCAGGCCATTCTTACAATGTGCTGGCTAGTTGTCAACTGTATATGTCAGGCCATCCTTACAAGGTGCTGACTAGCTATCAACTGTACGTGTCAGGCCATCCTTACAAGGTGCATGCTAGCTATCAATTGTACATGTCAGGCCATCCCTTCAAAGTGCTGGCTAGTTATCAACTGTAGATGTCAGGCCATCCTTACAGGGTGCTGGCTAGTTATCAACTGTAAATGTCATGCCATCCTTACAAGGTACTGGCTAGTTATCAACTGTACATTGCAAGGTGCTGGCTAGTTATCAACGGTACATGTCAGGCCATCCTTACAGGGTACTGGCTAGCTATCAACTGTACATGTCAGGCCATCCATACAAGGTGCTGTCTAGTGATCACCTGTCCATGTCAGGCCTTCCTTCAAAGGTACTGGCTAGGTATCAACTGTACATGTCAGGCCAACCTTACAAGGTGCTGGCTAGTTATAAACTGTACATGATAGGCCATCCTTACAAGGTGCTGGCTATTTATCAACTGTACATGTCAGGCCTTCCTTACAAGGTCCTGGCTAGTTATCAACGGTACATGTCATGCCATCCTTCCAAGGGCCAGTCATCAACTGTACATGTCAGCCCATCCTTACAAGGTGCTCGCTAGCTATCAACTGTACATACCAGTCCATCCTTACAAGGTGCTGGCTATTTATCAACTGTACATGTCAGGCCTTCCTTACAAGGTCCTGGCTAGTTATCAACTGTACATACCAGGCCATCCTTACAAGGGGCTGTCTAGTTATCAACTGTAAGTGTCAGGCCATCCTTACAAGGTGCATGCTAGCTACCAATTGTACATGCCAGGCCATCCTTACAAGGTGCTGGCTAGCTATCAACTGTTCATGGCAGGCCATCCTTACAAGGTGCTGGCTAGCTATACACTGTACATGTCAGGCCATCCTTACGAGGTGCTGGCTAGCTATCAACTGGACATACCAGGCCATCCTTACAAGGCGCTGGCTAGCTATCAACTGTACATGTCAGGCTATCCTTACAAGGTGCTGGCTAGTTATCAACTGTACATGTCAGGCCTTCTTTACAAGGTCCTGGCTAGTTATCAACGGTACATGTCATGCCATCCTTACAAGGTGCTGGCTATTTATCAACTGTACATGTCAGGCCATCCTTACAAGGTGCTGGCTAGCTATCAACTGTACATGCCAGGCCATCCTTACAAGGTGCTGGCTAGTTATCCACTGTACATGCCAGGCCATCCTTACAAGGTGCTGGCTAGCTATCAACTGTTCATGTCAGACCATCCTTACAAGTTACTGGCTAGCTATCAACTGTACATGTCAGGCCATCCTTACAAGGTACTGGCTAGCTATCAACTGTTCATGTCAGACCATCCTTACAAGTTACTGGCTAGCTATCAACTGTACATGTCAGGCCATCCTTACAAAGTGCTGGCAAGTAATCAATTGCACATGTCAGGCCATCCCTACAAAGTGTCAGGCCATCCTTACAAGGTGATGGCTAGGTATCAACTGTACATGTCAGGCCATCCTTACAAGGTGCTGGCTAGTTATCAACTGTACATGTCAGGCCATCCTTACAAGGTGCTTGCTAGTTATAAACTGTACATGTTAGGCCATCCTTGCAAGGTGCTGGCTAGTTATAAACTGTACATGTCAGGCCATCCTTANCAAAAAAGAGACGAGTCAGCCACCCCACAGCAATCCTATGGCTAATCGAATTTAACAACTTTATATATATGTGTACACATGTACACGTACACATAAAAACACATATATGTACCGCCGGGGAGCGATGTACAAGCTTAAGCGGTTCGCCGTTTAAAGACTGTACAAAGCTTAAACGGCGGACTTAAAATCAGGATAAAATTGTATTACCACTATAAACTGTATAATACGACCCATAAAATAGGTCCTCTCGCTCATTCGGCGTAAAACCCCACAAGGTTAGCGCGGGTAAAGGAGGGAGGCCAACAGTGCTACATGGACCTATTAGTTAGGTAGGAATAACGGGATAAACGAATAATGAACTAAAAAACAATATCTGTTTATCTGACACAGAGAATAGTGTAATAACAACAATATCCAATTACCTAAAATAATAATAAAAAAAAAAAACCCTGATAATACGCTCGGTGGTTTTAGGAAAGCTGCAACGTATGTGTTCTGGCCACGTGCGGGTTGTTC